>NW_026061194.1:0-12500 GCF_024217435.2 Syngnathus scovelli
GGAAATATTTGCCTTAACTCGGCCGGACTTCCAGGGGAAGAGGCCGATTTTTCACTTGTTCTGGCCGACCGGGGGAACCAGCCGAGTCGGACACTTTACGGCGGAGCAGCCGTTGGCACTTAGGAAATATTCGCCAAAATGTTCCGGACCTCCAGGGGAAGAGGCCAAATTTTCACTTGTTCTGGCCGACCGGGTGAACCGGCCGAGGCGGACACTTTACGGCGGAGCAGCCGTTGGCACTTAGGAAATATTCGCCAAAATGTTCCGGACCTCCAGGGGAAGAGGCCAAATTTTCACTTGTTCTGGCCGACCGGGTGAACCGGCCGAGGCGGACACTTTACGGCGGAGCAGCCGTTGGCACTTAGGAAATATTCGCCAAAATGTTCCGGACCTCCAGGGGAAGAGGCCGAATTTTCACTTGTTCTGGCCGACCGGGGGAACCAGCCGAGGCGGACACTTTACGGCGGAGCAGCCGTTGGCACTTAGGAAATATTCGCCAAAATGTTCCGGACCTCCAGGGGAAGAGGCCGAATTTTCGCTCGTTCGGGCCGACCGGGAGAACCAGCCGAGGCGGACACTTTACGGCGGTTGAGCCGTTGGCACTTAGAAATTATTCAGACTTCCATCAAACACACATCGGCCTTTTGCCGTCACTGCCCGGGATGGGCACCGTGGTAGCTCGGACAGTTCGCGTGACAGCTTCCGCTGGCACTTAGACAATTTTTAAAATGAAAATAAACAGTTCTGCACATACGTGCCGACTATATTTTGCGAAATGGGGGTAAAGTGATGAGTACACTAAGTGGGGGGACCAAGTACATAAAGCCCACCCCTGGTACCTCAGAGAGGCCGAATTGACACATTTTGTGTCCGACCGCGGGAACCAGCCGAGGCGGACGCTTTTCGGCGCAAGAGCCGTTGGCACTTAGAAAATATTCGTTAATCTTGAACGGACCTCCAGGGGAAGAGGCCGAATTTTCACTTGTTCTGGCCGACATCGGGAACCAGCCGAGGCGGACGCTTTTCGGCGCAAGAGCCGTTGGCACTTAGAAAATATTCGTTAATCGTGAACGGACCTCCAGGGGAAGAGGCCGAATTTTCACTTGTTCTGGCCGACATCGGGAACCAGCCGAGGCGGACGCTTTTCGGCGCAAGAGCCGTTGGCACTTAGAAAATATTCGTTAATCTTGAACGGACCTCCAGGGGAAGAGGCCGAATTTTCACTTGTTCTGGCCGACATCGGGAACCAGCCGAAGCGGACGCTTTACGGCGGAGCAGCCGTTGGCACTTAGAAAATATTCGTTAATCTTGAACGGACCTCCAGGGGAAGAGGCCGAATTTTCACTTGTTCTGGCCGACATCGGGAACCAGCCGAGTCGGACGCTTTTCGGCGCAAGAGCCGTTGGCACTTAGAAAATATTCGTTAATCTTGAACGGACCTCCAGGGGAAGAGGCCGAATTTTCACTTGTTCTGGCCGACATCGGGAACCAGCCGAGTCGGACTCTTTACGGCGGAACAGCCGTTGGCACTTAGGAAATATTCGCCGAACTCGGCCGGACTTCCAGGGGAAGAGGCCGAATTTTCACTTGTTCTGGCCGACATCGGGAACCAGCCGAGTCGGACTCTTTACGGCGGAGCAGCCGTTGGCACTTAGGAAATATTTGCCAAAATGTTCCGGACCTCCAGGGGAAGAGGCCGAATATTCACTTGTTCTGGCCGACATCGGGAACCAGCCGAGTCGGACACTTTACGGCGGAGCAGCCGTTGGCACTTAGGAAATATTCGCCAAACTTGGCCGGACTTCCAGGGGAAGAGGCCGAATGTCCACTTGTTCTGGCCGACATCGGGAACCAGCCGAGTCGGACGCTTTACGGCGGAGCAGCCGTTGGCACTTAGGAAATATTTGCCTTAACTCGGCCGGACTTCCAGGGGAAGAGGCCGAATTTTCACTTGTTCTGGCCGATATCGGGAACCAGCCGAGTCGGACTCTTTACGGCGGAACAGCCGTTGGCACTTAGGAAATATTCGCCTTAAGTCGGCCGGACTTCCAGGGGAAGAGGCCGATTTTTCACTTGTTCTGGCCGACCGGGGGAACCAGCCGAGTCGGACACTTTACGGCGGAGCAGCCGTTGGCACTTAGGAAATATTCGCCAAAATGTTCCGGACCTCCAGGGGAAGAGGCCAAATTTTCACTTGTTCTGGCCGACCGGGTGAACCGGCCGAGGCGGACACTTTACGGCGGAGCAGCCGTTGGCACTTAGGAAATATTCGCCAAAATGTTCCGGACCTCCAGGGGAAGAGGCCGAATTTTCACTTGTTCTGGCCGACCGGGGGAACCAGCCGAGGCGGACACTTTACGGCGGAGCAGCCGTTGGCACTTAGGAAATATTCGCCAAAATGTTCCGGACCTCCAGGGAAAGAGGCCGAATTTTCACTCGTTCTGGCCGACCGGGGGAACCGGCCGAGGCGGACACTTTACGGCGGTTGAGCCGTTGGCACTTAGAAATTATTCAGACTTCCATAAACACACATCGGCCTTTTGCCGTCACTGCCCGGGATGGGCACCGTGGTAGCTCGGACAGTTCGTTTGACAGCTTCCGCTGGCACTTAGACAATTTTTAAAATGAAAATAAACAGTTCTGCACATACGTGCCGACTATATTTTGCGAAAGGGGGGTAAAGTGATGAGTACACTAAGTGGGGGGACCAAGTACATAAAGCCTACCCCTGGTACCTCAGAGAGGCCGAATTGACACATTTTGTGTCCGACCGCGGGAACCAGCCGAGGCGGACGCTTTTCGGCGCAAGAGCCGTTGGCACTTAGAAAATATTCGCTAAACTTCAAAGGACCTCCAGGGGAAGAGGCCGAATTGTCACTTTTTCTGGCCGACATCGGGAACCAGCCGAGTCGGACACCTTACGGCGGAAGAGCCGATGGCACTTAGAAAATATTCGTTAAACTTCAACTGACCTCCAGGGGAAGAGGCCGATTTTTCACTTGTTCTGGCCGACATCGGGAACCAGCCGAGTCGGACGCTTTTCGGCGCAAGAGCCGTTGGCACTTAGAAAATATTCGTTAATCTTGAACGGACCTCCAGGGGAAGAGGCCGAATTTCCACTTATTCTGGCCGACATCGGGAACCAGCCGAGTCGGACGCTTTACGGCGGAGCAGCCGTTGGCACTTAGAAAATATTCGTTAATCTTGAACGGACCTCCAGGGGAAGAGGCCGAATTTTCACTTGTTCTGGCCGACATCGGGAACCAGCCGAGTCGGACGCTTTACGGCGGAGCAGCCGTTGGCACTTTGAAAATATTCGTTAAACTTCAACTGACCTCCAGGGGAAGAGGCCGAATTTCCACTTGTTCTGGCCGACATCGGGAACCAGCCGAGTCGGACGCTTTACGGCGGAAGAGCCGATGGCACTTAGAAAATATTCGTTAAACTTGACAGGACCTCCAGGGGAAGAGGCCGAATTTTCGCTCGTTCAGGCCGACCGGAGGAACCGGCCGAGTCGGACACCTTACGGCGGAAGAGCCGATGGCACTTAGAAAATATTCGCCAAAATGTTCCGGACCTCCAGGGGAAGAGGCCGAATTTTCACTTGTTCAGGCCGACCGGAGGAACCGGCCGAGTCGGACACCTTACGGCGGAAGAGCCGATGGCACTTAGAAAATATTCGTTAAACTTGACAGGACCTCCAGGGGAAGAGGCCGAATTTTCGCTCGTTCGGGCCGACCGGAGGAACCGGCCGAGTCGGACACCTTACGGCGGAAGAGCCGATGGCACTTAGAAAATATTCGCCAAAATGTTCCGGACCTCCAGGGGAAGAGGCCGAATTTTCGCTCGTTCGGGCCGACCGGAGGAACCAGCCGGGTCGGACACGTTACGGCGCAACAGCCGTTGGCACTTTGAAAATATTCGCCAAAATGTTCCGGACCTCCAGGGGAAGAGGCCGTATTTTCGCTCGTTCGGGCCGACCGGAGGAACCGGCCGGGTCGGACACGTTACGGCGCAACAGCCGTTAGCACTTAGAAATTATTCGTTAAACTTGAACGGACCTCCAGGGTTAAGAGGCCGAATTTTCGCTCGTTCGGGCCGACCGGAGGAACCAGCCGGGTCGGACACTTTACGGCCCAACAGCCGTTGGCACTTTGAAAATATTCGCCAAAGTCGTCCGGACCTCCAGGGGAAGAGGCCGAATTTTCGCTCGTTCGGGCCGACCGGAGGAACCAGCCGGGTCGGACACTTTACGGCGGAACGGCCGTTGGCACTTTGAAAATATTCGCCAAAATGTTCCGGACCTCCAGGGGAAGAGGCCGAATTTTCGCTCGTTCGGGCCGACCGGAGGAACCGGCCGGGTCGGACACGTTACGGCGCAACAGCCGTTGGCACTTTGAAAATATTCGCCAAAATGTTCCGGACCTCCAGGGGAAGAGGCCGAATTTTCGCTCGTTCGGGCCGACCGGAGGAACCAGCCGGGTCGGACACTTTACGGCCCAACAGCCGTTGGCACTTTGAAAATATTCGCCAAAGTCGTCCGGACCTCCAGGGGAAGAGGCCGAATTTTCGCTCGTTCAGGCCGACCGGAGGAACCAGCCGGGTCGGACACGTTACGGCGCAACAGCCGTTCGCACTTAGAAAATATTCGCCAAAGTCGTCCGGACCTCCAGGGGAAGAGGCCGAATTTTCGCTCGTTCGGGCCGACCGGAGGAACCAGCCGGGTCGGACACGTTACGGCGGAACAGCCGTTGGCACTTTGAAAATATTCGCCAAAATGTTCCGGACCTCCAGGGGAAGAGGCCGAATTTTCGCTCGTTCGGGCCGACCGGGAGAACCAGCCGAGGCGGACACTTTACGGCGGTTGAGCCGTTGGCACTTAGAAATTATTCAGACTTCCATCAAACACACATCGGCCTTTTGCCGTCACTGCCCGGGATGGGCACCGTGGTAGCTCGGACAGTTCGTGTGACAGCTTCCGCTGGCACTTAGAAAATTTTTAAAATGAAAATAAACAGTTCTGCACATACGTGCCGACTATATTTTGCGAAAGGGGGGTAAAGTGATGAGTACACTAACTGGGGGGACCAAGTACATAAAGCCTACCCCTGGTACCTCAGAGAGGCCGAATTTTCGAATTCTGAGGCCGAGCTGGGGAACCAGACGAGGCGGACACTTTTCCGAGCGAGAGCCGATGGCACTTAGAAAATTTTCGGCTAAGTCGGCAGGACTTCCAGAGCGAGAGGCCGAATATTCGTCATCTGTGGCCGACCGGGGAACCAGCGAAGGCGGATAGGCGGTCACGGAGGTCCCGCCGGCTGGTCCGCGGGCCAATTTGGGTCCCGTAATTTAGCGGTCGCGGTCCGGAATCCACGCCGAGCGGGGAACCAGCGGAGGCGGATAGGCGGTCACGGAGGTCCCGCCGGCTGGTCCGCGGGCCAATTGGGGTCCCGTAAGTTAGCGGTCGCGGCCCGGAATTCGCGCCGGCCGGGGAACCAGCGCAGGCGGATAGGCGGTCACGGAGGTCCCGCCGGCTGGTCCGCGGGCCAATCGGGGTCCCGTAAGTTAGCGGTCGCGGCCCGGAATTCGCGCCGGCCGGGGAACCAGCGCAGGCGGATAGGCGGTCACGGAGGTCCCGCCGGCTGGTCCGCGGGCCAATCGGGGTCCCGTAAGTTAGCGGTCGCGGCCCGGAATTCGCGCCGGCCGGGGAACCAGCGCAGGCGGATAGGCGGTCACGGAGGTCCCGCCGGCTGGTCCGCGGGCCAATCGGGGTCCCGTAAGTTAGCGGTCGCGGCCCGGAATTCGCGCCGGCCGGGGAACCAGCGCAGGCGGATAGGCGGTCACGGAGGTCCCGCCGGCTGGTCCGCGGGCCAATCGGGGTCCCGTAAGTTAGCGGTCGCGGCCCGGAATTCGCGCCGGCCGGGGAACCAGCGCAGGCGGATAGGCGGTCACGGAGGTCCCGCCGGCTGGTCCGCGGGCCAATCGGGGTCCCGTAAGTTAGCGGTCGCGGCCCGGAATTCGCGCCGGCCGGGGAACCAGCGCAGGCGGATAGGCGGTCACGGAGGTCCCGCCGGCTGGTCCGCGGGCCAATCGGGGTCCCGTAAGTTAGCGGTCGCGGCCCGGAATCCGCGCCGGCCCGCAGCCACCGCCAGGCGGATAGGCTGTCACGGAGGTCCCGCCGGCCGGTCCGCGGGGGGAACTGCGCCCTCTGGCGGACACGCCATTGTAAATGAATGGGGTTTGGCACTTAGTGCATTTTTCGCCGAAGCCGACGAGCGCTCCGGGCGAGGAGGCCGGATTCTCGCCATCCGTGGCCGGCCGGGGAACCGGCCAAGGCGGATAGGCGGTCACGGGGGTCCCGCCGGCTGGTCCGCGGGCCAATTGGGGTCCCGTAAGTTAGCGGTCGCGGCCCGGAATCCGCGCCGGCCAGCAGCCACCGGGAGGCGGATAGGCTGTCACGGAGGTCCCGCCGGCTGGTCCGCGGGCCATTTAGGGTCCCGCGATGTGAGCGGTCGCGGTCCGGAATCCAGGCCGGCCAGGAGGCACCGCCAGGCGGATAGGCGGTCACGGAGGTCCCGCCAGCTGGTCCGCGGGCCATTTATGGTCCCGTAAGTTAGCGGTCGCGGCCCGGAATGCACGCCGGCCAGGAGGCACCGCCAGGCGGGTAGGCTGTCACGGAGGTCCCGCCGGCCGGTCCGCGGGCCAATTACCTCCAGCCGAGCGGATATGAACTTTATTAGCACCTTCTACGAGATGGCGGAGCCTTATTCGACAACCAGCACCTCGGCTTAGCATTTTCCACGGCCCGCTGATCTTCCAGAAGACGTCCAGCCGGTTTCCTCCTCACATTTTAAGCCGGCCGAGGCTTCCGGCACCCCGGCTAAGCTTTCTCCACGGCCCGCTGAGCTTCCAGGGGACCTCCGGCCGGTTCTCCCGGTGCCTCGCGCCTCGCTTTGTGAGCCGGCCGAGGCTTCCAGCACCTCGGCTGAGCGTTTCCCACGGCCCGCTGAGCTTCCAGGGGACCTCCAGCCGGTTCTCCCGGTGCCTCGCGCCTCGCTTTGTGAGCCGGCCGAGGCTTCCAGCACCTCGGCTGAGCGTTTCCCACGGCCCGCTGAGCTTCCAGGGTACCTCCAGCCGGTTCTCCCGGTGCCTCGCGCCTCGCTTTGAGAGCCGGCCGAGGCTTCCAGCACCTCGGCTGAGCGTTTTCGGCGGCCCGTTGCTCTCCCGGAGGTCGCAACGGGGAGTTACCTCCCTCTCGCGGACACGGCGAGTAAATACACCGCCTCTCGCACTTGGCGCACACTCACTCGCATTGCTACGCCTCCCGTGGCACTTTAAGCGGCCGAACGGCGGGAGTAACTACGACTCTCTTAAGGTAGGCTCACTTGACTATTTATTCATGTATTTATTTATTTTTGACGGTTCGCGGAGGCGATGACGCTCCGCGCGGGTAAACGGCGGGAGTAACTGTGACTCTCTTAAGGTAGGCTCACTTGACATCTATTTATTTATGTATTTATTTATTTTTGACGGTTCGCGGAGGCGATGACGCTCCGCGCGGGTAAACGGCGGGAGTAACTGTGACTCTCTTAAGGTAGGCTCACTTGACATCTATTTATTTATGTATTTATTTATTTTTGACGGTTCGCGGAGGCGATGACGCTCCGCGCGGGTAAACGGCGGGAGTAACTGTGACTCTCTTAAGGTAGGCTCACTTGACATCTATTTATTTATGTATTTATTTATTTTTGACGGTTCGCGGAGGCGATGACGCTCCGCGCGGGTAAACGGCGGGAGTAACTGTGACTCTCTTAAGGTAGGCTCACTTGACATCTATTTATTTATGTATTTATTTATTTTTGACGGTTCGCGGAGGCGATGACGCTCCGCGCGGGTAAACGGCGGGAGTAACTGTGACTCTCTTAAGGTAGGCTCACTTGACATCTATTTATTTATGTATTTATTTATTTTTGACGGTTCGCGGAGGCGATGACGCTCCGCGCGGGTAAACGGCGGGAGTAACTGTGACTCTCTTAAGGTAGGCTCACTTGACATCTATTTATTTATGTATTTATTTATTTTTGACGGTTCGCGGAGGCGATGACGCTCCGCGCGGGTAAACGGCGGGAGTAACTGTGACTCTCTTAAGGTAGGCTCACTTGACATCTATTTATTTATGTATTTATTTATTTTTGACGGTTCGCGGAGGCGATGACGCTCCGCGCGGGTAAACGGCGGGAGTAACTGTGACTCTCTTAAGGTAGGCTCACTTGACATTTATTTATTTATGAATTTATTTATTTTTGACGGTTCGCGGAGGCGATGACGCTCCGCGCGGGTAAACGGCGGGAGTAACTGTGACTCTCTTAAGGTAGCCTGACTCGACGTCTTTTTCAACGGTGGCTGGAGGACCCGGGCGGTTCTCGGGGGTGCGTCGCTCCTCACTTTTGACGCCCGAGGAGGCTCCCGGCACCTCGGCTACGCGTTTTCGGCGGCCCGCTGAGCTTCCAGAAGACCTCCAGCCGGTTCTCCCGGTGCTTTCCTCCTCACGTTTTAAGCCGGCCGAGGCTCCCGGCACCCCGGCCAAGCGTTTCCCACGGCCCGCTGAGCTTCCAGGGGACCTCCGGCCGGTTCTCCGCGCGCTTTCCTCCTCACTTTTAAGCCGGCCGAGGCTTCCGGCACCCCGGCCAAGCGTTTCCCACGTCCCGCTGAGCTTCCAGGGGACCTCCGGCCGGTTCTCCGCGCGCTTTCCTCCTCACATTTTAAGCCGGCCGAGGCTCCAGGCACCCCGGCTAAGCTTTCTCCACGGCCCGCTGAGCTTCCAGGGGACCTCCGGCCGGTTCTCCGCGCGCTTTCCTCCTCACTTTTAAGCCGGCCGAGGCTTCCGGCACCCCGGCCAAGCCTTTCCCACGGCCCGCTGAGCTTCCAGGGGACATCCAGCCGGTTCTCCGCGCGCCCCCCTCCTAACTCGACGCCCGAGGAGGCTCCAGGCACCCCGGCCGAGCCTTTTCGGCGGCCCGCTGATCTCCCGGAGGTCGCAACGGGGAATTGCCTCCCTCTCGCGGACACGGCGCGTAAATGCACCGCCTCTCGCACTTTGCGCACACTCACTCGCATCGCTACGCCTCCCGTGGCACTTTAAGCGACCGGGACCACCGCGAGCGCGGGCGATGACTAAGAGGCTCCCCGGCCGGCCTCGCGGAGCTCCGACGCTCCCCCGCGGGACTTCCGGCGGCCGGCCGGAGCCTCGGCACGGCTGCCGCACTCCCTAATAACACCCCGCGGACCCCCGCGAGCCGAACGCTCGCTGCCGCGGGCGACCCGTGCCAAGGCGGACGCGTGACGGCGCGGGAGCCCTCGGCACTATATCACGGTCACGTATGTAGTCAAATCGTGTAAAATCACCGTTAGTTTATTCATAATATAGGTAATAATTAAATAAATATTAACATCGCGTATATCATTAATAAACACATGTATGTATTTATTTAATAATTAAATAAATATTAACATCGCGTATAATCATGCGCAATACTTCGTGGCCGACCGGGGAACCGGCGAAGGCGGACGCATCGCGGCGCGAGAGCCGTTGGCACTTTGGAAAAATAAATAAATAAATAAATAAATAAATAATAATTCGCCGACCGGGCTCCGGGGGGAGAGGCCGATTTTTGGCCGTTCGTGGCCGACCGGGGAACCGGCGAAGGCGGACGCATCGCGGCGCGAGAGCCGTTGGCACTTTGGAAAAATAAATAAATAAATAAATAAATAATTCGCCGACCGGGCTCCGGGGCAAGAGGCCGAATTTTCGCTCGTTCGGGCCGACCGGGGAACCGGCGAAGGCGGACGCAGCGCGGCGCGAGAGCCGTTGGCACTTTGAAAAAAAAAAAAAAAAAAAAATTCGCCCACCGGGCTCCGGGGGAAGAGGCCGGCTTTTCGCCGTTCGCGGCCGACCGGGGAACCGGCGAAAGCGGACGCGCTCTCTAACGAGCCCCGCCGGCCGGAGGAAGTGCGCCCTCTGGCGGACACGCCGTTGTAAATGAATGGGGTTTGGCACTTAGTGCATTTTTCGCCCAAGTCGAAGCGCGCTCCGGGCGAGGAGGCCGGATTCTCGCCACCCGTGGCCGGCCGGGGAACCGGCCAAGGCGGACGCGCTCTCTAACGAGCCCCGCCGGCCGGAGGAAGTGCGCCCTCTGGCGGACACGCCGTTGTAAATGAATGGGGTTTGGCACTTGGTGCATTTTTCGCCCAAGTCGAAGCGCGCTCCGGGCGAGGAGGCCGGATTCTCGCCACCCGTGGCCGGCCGGGGAACCGGCGAAGGCGGATAGGCTTTCACGGAGGATCCGCCGGCTGGTCCGCGGGCCGATTAGGGTCCCGCGAGTGAGCGGTGGCGGTCCGGAATCCAGGCCGGCCAGGAGGCACCGCCAGGCGGATAGGCTTTCACGGAGGAGCCGCCGGCTGGTCCGCGGGCCGTTTAGGGTCCCGCGAGTGAGCGGTGGCGGTCCGGAATCCAGGCCGGCCAGGAGGCACCGCCAGGCGGATAGGCTTTCACGGAGGACCCGCCGGCTGGTCCGCGGGCCGTTTAGGGTCCCGCGAGTGAGCGGTCGCGGTCCGGAATCCAGGCCGGCCAGGAGGCACCGCCAGGCGGATAGGCTTTCACGGAGGACCCGCCGGCTGGTCCGCGGGCCGTTTAGGCTCCCGTAAGTTAGCGGTCGCGGTCCGGAATACAGGCCGTCCAGGAGGCACTGCCAGGCGGATACACTCTCTAACGAGCCCCGCCGGCTGGTCCGCCGGGGGAAGTGCGCCCTCTGGCGGACACGCCGTTGTAAATGAATGGGGTTTGGCACTTAGTGCATTTTTCGACCAGCGGCAACGCAGGCTGACGGGCGGCCGCTTCCACGGGCCGGTACTACTCTACGGAGGCGCTAGCCGCCTCCGGTGGGGGCCGTGTGATCTCGCTGGATGCCCGAGGACCTTCCGCGAGGCCCGGCCGCAGCTTTTACGCGCGCCCGGTCCTATTACCTGGTGGAAGCTGGAGGCCGGGGCTCCGCAGCTCGCCGCCCGGGGACCTTCCGCGAGGCCCGGCCGCAGCTTTTACGCACCACCGCTGCTATTCTCTGGCTCCGGCTTCGTCCCGGAGGGTGCTTGGGGAACGGCGGCGCACACCGCGAACGGCCGGTGGCGGTCGGCTGGTGGCGGTCGGCTGGTGGCTGTCGGCTGGTGGCGGTCGGGGGTGGCGCTTGGGGATGGCGCTTGGGGATGGTGGCTGTCGGCTGGTGGCGGTCGGCTGGTGGCGGTCGGCTGGTGGCGGTCGGCTGGTGGCGGTCGGGGGTGGCGCTTGGGGATGGCGCTTGGGGATGGTGGCTGTCGGCTGGTGGCGGTCGGCTGGTGGCGGTCGGGGGGTGGCGGTCGGGGATGGCGCTTGGGGATGGTGGCTGTCGCCTTGTGGCGGTCGGCTGGTGGCGGTCGCCTTGTGGCGGTCGCCTTGTGGCGGTCGGGGATGGCGCTTGGGGATGGTGGCTGTCGCCTTGTGGCGGTCGGCTGGTGGCGGTCGCCTTGTGGCGGTCGCCTTGTGGCGGTCGGGGATGGCGCTTGGGGATGGTGGCTGTCGCCTTGTGGCGGTCGGCTGGTGGCGGTCGGCTGGTGGCGGTCGGGGGGTGGCGGTCGGGGATGGCGCTTGGGGATGGTGGCTGTCGCCTTGTGGCGGTCGGGGGGTGGCGGTCGGGGATGGCGCTTGGGGATGGTGGCTGTCGCCTTGTGGCGGTCGGCTGGTGGCGGTCGGCTGGTGGCGGTCGGCTGGTGGCGGTCGGGGGGTGGCGGTCGGGGGTGGCGCTTGGGGATGGTGGCTGTCGCCTTGTGGCGGTCGGCTGGTGGCGGTCGCCTTGTGGCGGTCGGGGGGCGGCGGTCGGGGGTGGCGCTTGGGGATGGTGGCTGTCGGCTGGTGGCGGTCGGCTGGTGGCGGTCGGCTGGTGGCGGTCGGCTGGTGGCGGTCGGGGGTGGCGCTTGGGGATGGCGCTTGGGGATGGTGGCTGTCGCCTTGTGGCGGTCGGCTGGTGGCGGTCGCCTTGTGGCGGTCGGGGATGGCGCTTGGGGATGGTGGCTGTCGCCTTGTGGCGGTCGCCTTGTGGCGGTCGCCTTGTGGCGGTCGGGGATGGCGCTTGGGGATGGTGGCTGTCGCCTTGTGGCGGTCGGCGGTGGTGGTTTGGGACCGGCGTCCGGCGCAAAGTGCGTGTTGCGCGGGCCGGAGAAAATTTAGGCCAGGGGCCCGCCGCTGGAGAAATTTTTAGGTACCAGGGGTGGATTTTTTTTGTCACCGCAGGAGGGGGACGTTGCCTCCGTCCGTGTCCGACGGAAAGTGCGTGTTGCGCGGGCCGGAGAAAGTTTAGGCCAGGGGCCCGCCGCTGGAGAAATTTTTAGGTACCAGGGGTGGATTTTTTTTGTCACCGCAGGAGGGGGACGTTGCCTCCGTCGGTGTCCGGCGGAAAGTGCGTGTTGCGCGG
>NW_026061194.1:22500-40000 GCF_024217435.2 Syngnathus scovelli
CGCCGTAACGAGAGGTGCCGGGCCGCGCTCCGTAAGCGTCTCCGCGGGGAGCCGGTCCGGTCCCGACGCTGCCTCCGAGCGCCGACCGCGCCCGCGCGACGCCGCTGTGCCTGCCCGGAGCTCGGACTGCGGCCAGATCAGACCCGTAGGACGCTGACTCGCCGGCTGCTGGGGCAGAGCGGATCGCCGCGGGGCGGGACGGTCACGGACGGAATTGTCGGGGGGACGCGGCTCGGGAAGAGCGAACTCGGCAACGGGGGGGTTGGCACGTCGGTTGGGCTAAGGCAGGCGGCTTAGGATAAACCGCGAGGGAACGGCGGGGTCCGGGGATGGGCGCCGTCGGCCCGGCGACTAGCGGTAACCCAGGCGGGAAGCTGCGCTCCGTCCGAGTCAGACTCGGTCGTCGCAGCCCGGCTGAGGCTCGCTCTTGTCGAGGGGCGCGGCGCTGCGCCGGCGACTTTGCCCGCGCGAGGCACGCTTTGCGATGGCCCGAGGCGGGAAGCTGCGCCCCGTCCGAGTCAGACTCGGTCGTTGCGGCCCGCCCGGTCACGCGATGCGGCCAGGATGCGGAGTTTTGCCGGCGCTGGGGGGATCCGGAAGGACGAAGGGGCGACGGTGGCGGTCACAGCTCGTCGCCTCCGTGACCCAGACGGGACTGTGCGCACCCCGAGTCAGACTCGGTTCGGCGCGGCCCGCTGCGGCCGGCTGGCGAGGTGAGATGTGGGCCATTGCCGCGCTCCCGACGAACCGTTCCGGGGGGCTGGTGACGTCGCGCGTTCGGCGCTGATGCTGCGACCGGGAGGGAAGCTGCGCCCCGTCCGAGTCAGACTCGGTCGTTGCGGCCCCCCCGAGCCCGCACGCCTCACGCGGAGGGGTCATACGCCCCGGCGGCCACGATAGACGCCTCCCGCTTCGCGGTGGTCGGGAAGGCGTGTGCGGATATGTGCGGAGGTTGGGACTCGGGCTTGGTCTTTGAGAAATCGGTTTCGCGGTCGACCGGCGCGGCCGGCGGACGCCCACGTGGCGTGCCGCAAGTCGGATCGCGCGCTCGGCCTCCGTGGATGGCCTCTGGGTGAGGTTGAGCCGGGGCGTCTCGGTTTCGCTGCCGTACGGTTCGCGCTAGGCCTGCGCGGGCGGCGCGGGGCGCGCGCTCGCGCGGCGGCCTAGCGCTGGAGTGCGACCCGCAAGTGGGGAGGAACCGTCCACCCAACGCCGGCGGTAGCCGGGGCCGGTGGGGGCCCTACCAAGGCGGGTCATGGGCGCATGTCGGTCAGGTTATAAGAGTGTTTTTTTCGCTCCGGGCTAGAGCCGGGTGAGGTCGTCTCGAACCACGTGCCTGAAGGCCGCCTCGCGCCGGATTCGGCCCCGCTCATTCGTCGGAGTGACCGCCCGACGCGGGCATCGCTAGATTAGCCGTGGCCCCGATCCTTCCCCATCGACAGCCTTTCGCCCCCTTCGCTCCGGCCTCTGAGGCGGCCGGTACCCCTTTCTTGGATGAGACAGAACCCTTGACGGGCCGTTCGCAGATTTTTGCCCGGCCTGTGTTTAAGGAGGCGGCCGGTACCTCCCTCCTTGGATGACCAACAACCCTTGACGGGCCATTCGCAGATTTTTGCCCGGCCTGTGTTTAAGGAGGCGGCCGGTACCTCCCTCCTTGGATGACCTTCTACCCTTGACGGGCCATTCGCAGATTTTTGCCCGGCCTGTGTTTAAGGAGGCGGCCGGTACCTCCCTCCTTGGATGACCTTCTACCCTTGACGGGCCATTCGCAGATTTTTGCCCGGCCTGTGTTTAAGGAGGCGGCCGGTACCTCCCTCCTTGGATGACCCACTACCCTTGACGGGCCCATTCGCAGATTTTTGCCCAGCCTGTGTTTAGGGAGGCGACCGGTCCTCCGTAGCTTGATCGGATTTCCCTTCCGGCCTGTGTTTAAGGAGGCGGCCGGTCCTCCGTAGCTTGATCGGATTTCCCTTCCAGCCTGTGTTTAAGGAGGCGGCTGGTCCTCCCCGGTCGGTTGCCAAGCGACCGGGACCCGCAAGTGGGCAGGAACCGTCCACCCAACGCCGGCGAGCCGGGGCCGGTGGGGGCCCTACCAAGGCGGGTCTAACTTCAGGCGGTGCAAACGGGGGAGGGGGGTAAGGACGGCTGCCGGGAGCAGACAGCCGTCCCCGGGAGGGGGTAGTAGCTTCGCGGCGGCCGCCGGGAGCAGACGGCCGTCCGCGGATTCTGCCAATGCCTGTAGGACTTTGAATATTTCACAGCCGTGCTGTGGCACTTAGAAAATTTTTCAGAGATGTGGCACTTAGAAAGTTTTTCAGAGATGTGGCACTTAGAAAGTTTTTCAGAGATGTGGCACTTAGAAAGTTTTTCAGAGATGTGGCACTTTGAACATTTTTGAGAGATGTGGCACTTTGAAAATTTTTGAGAAATGTGGCACTTTGAAAATTTTTGAGAAATGTGGCACTTTGAAAATTTTTGAGAAATGTGGCACTTAGAAAATTTTCTCTCTCTCTCTGGAAGTGCCGTGCCTTCTTCAGTTCTGCTATCCGAGCAGGGGACGCTTGCTGGCGGCCGTTACCAGCGCTCGGACCAGGCCCAATTGATTTGCATGGAAAACAATTGCGTCCCCCATGCTCGTTCTGACTATATTTTGCGAAAGGGGGGTAAAGTGATGAGTACACTAAGTGGGGGGACCAACCCATGTACTCTAGAAAAAGTACATGGGTTGACAAAAGACCAGTTCGTACTGCACCCCTGGTACCCAAACCCCTGGTACCTTTAGGCACTTAGAAAAATTTCGCCCAAATTTGGAGGTCGCTCCAGGGGAAGAGGCCGAATTTTCGCCTATTACGGCCGACCGCGGGAACCAGCCGAGGCGGACGCTTTTCGGCGCAAGAGCCGTTGGCACTTAGAAAATATTCGCTAAACTTCAAAGGACCTCCAGGGGAAGAGGCCGAATTGTCACTTTTTCTGGCCGACATCGGGAACCAGCCGAGTCGGACTCTTTACGGCGGAGCAGCCGTTGGCACTTAGAAAATATTCGCCAAACTCGGCCGGACTTCCAGGGGAAGAGGCCGAATTGTCACTTGTTCTGCCCGACATCGGGAACCAGCCGAGTCGGACACTTTAAGGCGGAGCAGCCGTTGGCACTTAGAAAATATTCGCCAAACTTGAACGGACCTCCAGGGGAAGAGGCCGAATTTTCACCTGTTCTGGCCGACATCGGGAACCAGCCGAGTCGGACGCTTTTCGGCGCAAGAGCCGTTGGAACTTAGAAAATATTCGCTAAACTTCAAAGGACCTCCAGGGGAAGAGGCCGAATTGTCACTTGTTCTGGCCGACATCGGGAACCAGCCGAGTCGGACTCTTTACGGCGGAGCAGCCGTTGGCACTTAGAAAATATTCGCCAAACTCGGCCGGACTTCCAGGGGAAGAGGCCGAATTGTCACTTGTTCTGCCCGACATCGGGAACCAGCCGAGTCGGACACTTTAAGGCGGAGCAGCCGTTGGCACTTAGAAAATATTCGCCAAACTTGAACGGACCTCCAGGGGAAGAGGCCGAATTTTCACCTGTTCTGGCCGACATCGGGAACCAGCCGAGTCGGACGCTTTAAGGCGGAGCAGCCGTTGGCACTTAGAAAATATTCGTTAAACTTGAAAGGACCTCCAGGGGAAGAGGCCGAATTGTCACTTGTTCTGGCCGACATCGGGAACCAGCCGAGTCGGACGCTTTAAGGCGGAGCAGCCGTCGGCACTTAGAAAATATTCGTTAAACTTGAAAAGACCTCCAGGGGAAGAGGCCGAATTGTCACTTGTTCTGGCCGACATCGGGAACCAGACGAGTCGGGCCCTTTAAGGCTGAGCAGCCCTTGGCACTTAGGAAATATTTGCCTTAACTCGGCCGGACTTCCAGGGGAAGAGGCCGGATTTTCACTTGTTCTGGCCAACATCGGGAACCAGCCGAGTCGGACACTTAAAGGCTGAGCAGCCGTTGGCACTTAGGAAATATTTGCCTTAACTCGGCCGGACTTCCAGGGGAAGAGGCCGGATTTTCACTTGTTCTGGCCGACATCGGGAACCAGCCGAGTCGGACACTTTAAGGCTGAGCAGCCGTTGGCACTTAGGAAATATTTGCCTTAACTCGGCCGGACTTCCAGGGGAAGAGGCCGATTTTTCACTTGTTCTGGCCGACCGGGGGAACCAGCCGAGTCGGACACTTTACGGCGGAGCAGCCGTTGGCACTTAGGAAATATTCGCCAAAATGTTCCGGACCTCCAGGGGAAGAGGCCAAATTTTCACTTGTTCTGGCCGACCGGGTGAACCGGCCGAGGCGGACACTTTACGGCGGAGCAGCCGTTGGCACTTAGGAAATATTCGCCAAAATGTTCCGGACCTCCAGGGGAAGAGGCCAAATTTTCACTTGTTCTGGCCGACCGGGTGAACCGGCCGAGGCGGACACTTTACGGCGGAGCAGCCGTTGGCACTTAGGAAATATTCGCCAAAATGTTCCGGACCTCCAGGGGAAGAGGCCGAATTTTCACTTGTTCTGGCCGACCGGGGGAACCAGCCGAGGCGGACACTTTACGGCGGAGCAGCCGTTGGCACTTAGGAAATATTCGCCAAAATGTTCCGGACCTCCAGGGGAAGAGGCCGAATTTTCGCTCGTTCGGGCCGACCGGGAGAACCAGCCGAGGCGGACACTTTACGGCGGTTGAGCCGTTGGCACTTAGAAATTATTCAGACTTCCATCAAACACACATCGGCCTTTTGCCGTCACTGCCCGGGATGGGCACCGTGGTAGCTCGGACAGTTCGCGTGACAGCTTCCGCTGGCACTTAGACAATTTTTAAAATGAAAATAAACAGTTCTGCACATACGTGCCGACTATATTTTGCGAAATGGGGGTAAAGTGATGAGTACACTAAGTGGGGGGACCAAGTACATAAAGCCCACCCCTGGTACCTCAGAGAGGCCGAATTGACACATTTTGTGTCCGACCGCGGGAACCAGCCGAGGCGGACGCTTTTCGGCGCAAGAGCCGTTGGCACTTAGAAAATATTCGTTAATCTTGAACGGACCTCCAGGGGAAGAGGCCGAATTTTCACTTGTTCTGGCCGACATCGGGAACCAGCCGAGGCGGACGCTTTTCGGCGCAAGAGCCGTTGGCACTTAGAAAATATTCGTTAATCGTGAACGGACCTCCAGGGGAAGAGGCCGAATTTTCACTTGTTCTGGCCGACATCGGGAACCAGCCGAGGCGGACGCTTTTCGGCGCAAGAGCCGTTGGCACTTAGAAAATATTCGTTAATCTTGAACGGACCTCCAGGGGAAGAGGCCGAATTTTCACTTGTTCTGGCCGACATCGGGAACCAGCCGAAGCGGACGCTTTACGGCGGAGCAGCCGTTGGCACTTAGAAAATATTCGTTAATCTTGAACGGACCTCCAGGGGAAGAGGCCGAATTTTCACTTGTTCTGGCCGACATCGGGAACCAGCCGAGTCGGACGCTTTTCGGCGCAAGAGCCGTTGGCACTTAGAAAATATTCGTTAATCTTGAACGGACCTCCAGGGGAAGAGGCCGAATTTTCACTTGTTCTGGCCGACATCGGGAACCAGCCGAGTCGGACTCTTTACGGCGGAACAGCCGTTGGCACTTAGGAAATATTCGCCGAACTCGGCCGGACTTCCAGGGGAAGAGGCCGAATTTTCACTTGTTCTGGCCGACATCGGGAACCAGCCGAGTCGGACTCTTTACGGCGGAGCAGCCGTTGGCACTTAGGAAATATTTGCCAAAATGTTCCGGACCTCCAGGGGAAGAGGCCGAATATTCACTTGTTCTGGCCGACATCGGGAACCAGCCGAGTCGGACACTTTACGGCGGAGCAGCCGTTGGCACTTAGGAAATATTCGCCAAACTTGGCCGGACTTCCAGGGGAAGAGGCCGAATGTCCACTTGTTCTGGCCGACATCGGGAACCAGCCGAGTCGGACGCTTTACGGCGGAGCAGCCGTTGGCACTTAGGAAATATTTGCCTTAACTCGGCCGGACTTCCAGGGGAAGAGGCCGAATTTTCACTTGTTCTGGCCGATATCGGGAACCAGCCGAGTCGGACTCTTTACGGCGGAACAGCCGTTGGCACTTAGGAAATATTCGCCTTAAGTCGGCCGGACTTCCAGGGGAAGAGGCCGATTTTTCACTTGTTCTGGCCGACCGGGGGAACCAGCCGAGTCGGACACTTTACGGCGGAGCAGCCGTTGGCACTTAGGAAATATTCGCCAAAATGTTCCGGACCTCCAGGGGAAGAGGCCAAATTTTCACTTGTTCTGGCCGACCGGGTGAACCGGCCGAGGCGGACACTTTACGGCGGAGCAGCCGTTGGCACTTAGGAAATATTCGCCAAAATGTTCCGGACCTCCAGGGGAAGAGGCCGAATTTTCACTTGTTCTGGCCGACCGGGGGAACCAGCCGAGGCGGACACTTTACGGCGGAGCAGCCGTTGGCACTTAGAAATTATTCAGACTTCCATAAACACACATCGGCCTTTTGCCGTCACTGCCCGGGATGGGCACCGTGGTAGCTCGGACAGTTCGTTTGACAGCTTCCGCTGGCACTTAGACAATTTTTAAAATGAAAATAAACAGTTCTGCACATACGTGCCGACTATATTTTGCGAAAGGGGGGTAAAGTGATGAGTACACTAAGTGGGGGGACCAAGTACATAAAGCCTACCCCTGGTACCTCAGAGAGGCCGAATTGACACATTTTGTGTCCGACCGCGGGAACCAGCCGAGGCGGACGCTTTTCGGCGCAAGAGCCGTTGGCACTTAGAAAATATTCGCTAAACTTCAAAGGACCTCCAGGGGAAGAGGCCGAATTGTCACTTTTTCTGGCCGACATCGGGAACCAGCCGAGTCGGACACCTTACGGCGGAAGAGCCGATGGCACTTAGAAAATATTCGTTAAACTTCAACTGACCTCCAGGGGAAGAGGCCGATTTTTCACTTGTTCTGGCCGACATCGGGAACCAGCCGAGTCGGACGCTTTTCGGCGCAAGAGCCGTTGGCACTTAGAAAATATTCGTTAATCTTGAACGGACCTCCAGGGGAAGAGGCCGAATTTCCACTTATTCTGGCCGACATCGGGAACCAGCCGAGTCGGACGCTTTACGGCGGAGCAGCCGTTGGCACTTAGAAAATATTCGTTAATCTTGAACGGACCTCCAGGGGAAGAGGCCGAATTTTCACTTGTTCTGGCCGACATCGGGAACCAGCCGAGTCGGACGCTTTACGGCGGAGCAGCCGTTGGCACTTTGAAAATATTCGTTAAACTTCAACTGACCTCCAGGGGAAGAGGCCGAATTTCCACTTGTTCTGGCCGACATCGGGAACCAGCCGAGTCGGACGCTTTACGGCGGAAGAGCCGATGGCACTTAGAAAATATTCGTTAAACTTGACAGGACCTCCAGGGGAAGAGGCCGAATTTTCGCTCGTTCAGGCCGACCGGAGGAACCGGCCGAGTCGGACACCTTACGGCGGAAGAGCCGATGGCACTTAGAAAATATTCGCCAAAATGTTCCGGACCTCCAGGGGAAGAGGCCGAATTTTCACTTGTTCAGGCCGACCGGAGGAACCGGCCGAGTCGGACACCTTACGGCGGAAGAGCCGATGGCACTTAGAAAATATTCGTTAAACTTGACAGGACCTCCAGGGGAAGAGGCCGAATTTTCGCTCGTTCGGGCCGACCGGAGGAACCGGCCGAGTCGGACACCTTACGGCGGAAGAGCCGATGGCACTTAGAAAATATTCGCCAAAATGTTCCGGACCTCCAGGGGAAGAGGCCGAATTTTCGCTCGTTCGGGCCGACCGGAGGAACCAGCCGGGTCGGACACGTTACGGCGCAACAGCCGTTGGCACTTTGAAAATATTCGCCAAAATGTTCCGGACCTCCAGGGGAAGAGGCCGTATTTTCGCTCGTTCGGGCCGACCGGAGGAACCGGCCGGGTCGGACACGTTACGGCGCAACAGCCGTTAGCACTTAGAAATTATTCGTTAAACTTGAACGGACCTCCAGGGTTAAGAGGCCGAATTTTCGCTCGTTCGGGCCGACCGGAGGAACCAGCCGGGTCGGACACTTTACGGCCCAACAGCCGTTGGCA
Source organism: Syngnathus scovelli (assembly GCF_024217435.2). Taxonomy (NCBI): domain Eukaryota; kingdom Metazoa; phylum Chordata; class Actinopteri; order Syngnathiformes; family Syngnathidae; genus Syngnathus; species Syngnathus scovelli. The sequence goes on from NW_026061194.1 coordinate 30,655, forward strand.
CTTTGAAAATATTCGCCAAAGTCGTCCGGACCTCCAGGGGAAGAGGCCGAATTTTCGCTCGTTCGGGCCGACCGGAGGAACCAGCCGGGTCGGACACTTTACGGCGGAACGGCCGTTGGCACTTTGAAAATATTCGCCAAAATGTTCCGGACCTCCAGGGGAAGAGGCCGAATTTTCGCTCGTTCGGGCCGACCGGAGGAACCGGCCGGGTCGGACACGTTACGGCGCAACAGCCGTTGGCACTTTGAAAATATTCGCCAAAATGTTCCGGACCTCCAGGGGAAGAGGCCGAATTTTCGCTCGTTCGGGCCGACCGGAGGAACCAGCCGGGTCGGACACTTTACGGCCCAACAGCCGTTGGCACTTTGAAAATATTCGCCAAAGTCGTCCGGACCTCCAGGGGAAGAGGCCGAATTTTCGCTCGTTCAGGCCGACCGGAGGAACCAGCCGGGTCGGACACGTTACGGCGCAACAGCCGTTCGCACTTAGAAAATATTCGCCAAAGTCGTCCGGACCTCCAGGGGAAGAGGCCGAATTTTCGCTCGTTCGGGCCGACCGGAGGAACCAGCCGGGTCGGACACGTTACGGCGGAACAGCCGTTGGCACTTTGAAAATATTCGCCAAAATGTTCCGGACCTCCAGGGGAAGAGGCCGAATTTTCGCTCGTTCGGGCCGACCGGGAGAACCAGCCGAGGCGGACACTTTACGGCGGTTGAGCCGTTGGCACTTAGAAATTATTCAGACTTCCATCAAACACACATCGGCCTTTTGCCGTCACTGCCCGGGATGGGCACCGTGGTAGCTCGGACAGTTCGTGTGACAGCTTCCGCTGGCACTTAGAAAATTTTTAAAATGAAAATAAACAGTTCTGCACATACGTGCCGACTATATTTTGCGAAAGGGGGGTAAAGTGATGAGTACACTAACTGGGGGGACCAAGTACATAAAGCCTACCCCTGGTACCTCAGAGAGGCCGAATTTTCGAATTCTGAGGCCGAGCTGGGGAACCAGACGAGGCGGACACTTTTCCGAGCGAGAGCCGATGGCACTTAGAAAATTTTCGGCTAAGTCGGCAGGACTTCCAGAGCGAGAGGCCGAATATTCGTCATCTGTGGCCGACCGGGGAACCAGCGAAGGCGGATAGGCGGTCACGGAGGTCCCGCCGGCTGGTCCGCGGGCCAATTTGGGTCCCGTAATTTAGCGGTCGCGGTCCGGAATCCACGCCGAGCGGGGAACCAGCGGAGGCGGATAGGCGGTCACGGAGGTCCCGCCGGCTGGTCCGCGGGCCAATTGGGGTCCCGTAAGTTAGCGGTCGCGGCCCGGAATTCGCGCCGGCCGGGGAACCAGCGCAGGCGGATAGGCGGTGACGGAGGTCCCGCCGGCTGGTCCGCGGGCCAATCGGGGTCCCGTAAGTTAGCGGTCGCGGCCCGGAATTCGCGCCGGCCGGGGAACCAGCGCAGGCGGATAGGCGGTCACGGAGGTCCCGCCGGCTGGTCCGCGGGCCAATCGGGGTCCCGTAAGTTAGCGGTCGCGGCCCGGAATTCGCGCCGGCCGGGGAACCAGCGCAGGCGGATAGGCGGTCACGGAGGTCCCGCCGGCTGGTCCGCGGGCCAATCGGGGTCCCGTAAGTTAGCGGTCGCGGCCCGGAATTCGCGCCGGCCGGGGAACCAGCGCAGGCGGATAGGCGGTCACGGAGGTCCCGCCGGCTGGTCCGCGGGCCAATCGGGGTCCCGTAAGTTAGCGGTCGCGGCCCGGAATTCGCGCCGGCCGGGGAACCAGCGCAGGCGGATAGGCGGTCACGGAGGTCCCGCCGGCTGGTCCGCGGGCCAATCGGGGTCCCGTAAGTTAGCGGTCGCGGCCCGGAATTCGCGCCGGCCGGGGAACCAGCGCAGGCGGATAGGCGGTCACGGAGGTCCCGCCGGCTGGTCCGCGGGCCAATCGGGGTCCCGTAAGTTAGCGGTCGCGGCCCGGAATCCGCGCCGGCCCGCAGCCACCGCCAGGCGGATAGGCTGTCACGGAGGTCCCGCCGGCCGGTCCGCGGGGGGAACTGCGCCCTCTGGCGGACACGCCATTGTAAATGAATGGGGTTTGGCACTTAGTGCATTTTTCGCCGAAGCCGACGAGCGCTCCGGGCGAGGAGGCCGGATTCTCGCCATCCGTGGCCGGCCGGGGAACCGGCCAAGGCGGATAGGCGGTCACGGGGGTCCCGCCGGCTGGTCCGCGGGCCAATTGGGGTCCCGTAAGTTAGCGGTCGCGGCCCGGAATCCGCGCCGGCCAGCAGCCACCGGGAGGCGGATAGGCTGTCACGGAGGTCCCGCCGGCTGGTCCGCGGGCCATTTAGGGTCCCGCGAGTGAGCGGTCGCGGTCCGGAATCCAGGCCGGCCAGGAGGCACCGCCAGGCGGATAGGCGGTCACGGAGGTCCCGCCAGCTGGTCCGCGGGCCATTTATGGTCCCGTAAGTTAGCGGTCGCGGCCCGGAATGCACGCCGGCCAGGAGGCACCGCCAGGCGGGTAGGCTGTCACGGAGGTCCCGCCGGCCGGTCCGCGGGCCAATTACCTCCAGCCGAGCGGATATGAACTTTATTAGCACCTTCTACGAGATGGCGGAGCCTTATTCGACAACCAGCACCTCGGCTTAGCATTTTCCACGGCCCGCTGATCTTCCAGAAGACGTCCAGCCGGTTTCCTCCTCACATTTTAAGCCGGCCGAGGCTTCCGGCACCCCGGCTAAGCTTTCTCCACGGCCCGCTGAGCTTCCAGGGGACCTCCGGCCGGTTCTCCCGGTGCCTCGCGCCTCGCTTTGTGAGCCGGCCGAGGCTTCCAGCACCTCGGCTGAGCGTTTCCCACGGCCCGCTGAGCTTCCAGGGGACCTCCAGCCGGTTCTCCCGGTGCCTCGCGCCTCGCTTTGTGAGCCGGCCGAGGCTTCCAGCACCTCGGCTGAGCGTTTCCCACGGCCCGCTGAGCTTCCAGGGTACCTCCAGCCGGTTCTCCCGGTGCCTCGCGCCTCGCTTTGAGAGCCGGCCGAGGCTTCCAGCACCTCGGCTGAGCGTTTTCGGCGGCCCGTTGCTCTCCCGGAGGTCGCAACGGGGAGTTACCTCCCTCTCGCGGACACGGCGAGTAAATACACCGCCTCTCGCACTTGGCGCACACTCACTCGCATTGCTACGCCTCCCGTGGCACTTTAAGCGGCCGAACGGCGGGAGTAACTACGACTCTCTTAAGGTAGGCTCACTTGACTATTTATTCATGTATTTATTTATTTTTGACGGTTCGCGGAGGCGATGACGCTCCGCGCGGGTAAACGGCGGGAGTAACTGTGACTCTCTTAAGGTAGGCTCACTTGACATCTATTTATTTATGTATTTATTTATTTTTGACGGTTCGCGGAGGCGATGACGCTCCGCGCGGGTAAACGGCGGGAGTAACTGTGACTCTCTTAAGGTAGGCTCACTTGACATCTATTTATTTATGTATTTATTTATTTTTGACGGTTCGCGGAGGCGATGACGCTCCGCGCGGGTAAACGGCGGGAGTAACTGTGACTCTCTTAAGGTAGGCTCACTTGACATCTATTTATTTATGTATTTATTTATTTTTGACGGTTCGCGGAGGCGATGACGCTCCGCGCGGGTAAACGGCGGGAGTAACTGTGACTCTCTTAAGGTAGGCTCACTTGACATCTATTTATTTATGTATTTATTTATTTTTGACGGTTCGCGGAGGCGATGACGCTCCGCGCGGGTAAACGGCGGGAGTAACTGTGACTCTCTTAAGGTAGGCTCACTTGACATCTATTTATTTATGTATTTATTTATTTTTGACGGTTCGCGGAGGCGATGACGCTCCGCGCGGGTAAACGGCGGGAGTAACTGTGACTCTCTTAAGGTAGGCTCACTTGACATCTATTTATTTATGTATTTATTTATTTTTGACGGTTCGCGGAGGCGATGACGCTCCGCGCGGGTAAACGGCGGGAGTAACTGTGACTCTCTTAAGGTAGGCTCACTTGACATCTATTTATTTATGTATTTATTTATTTTTGACGGTTCGCGGAGGCGATGACGCTCCGCGCGGGTAAACGGCGGGAGTAACTGTGACTCTCTTAAGGTAGGCTCACTTGACATTTATTTATTTATGAATTTATTTATTTTTGACGGTTCGCGGAGGCGATGACGCTCCGCGCGGGTAAACGGCGGGAGTAACTGTGACTCTCTTAAGGTAGCCTGACTCGACGTCTTTTTCAACGGTGGCTGGAGGACCCGGGCGGTTCTCGGGGGTGCGTCGCTCCTCACTTTTGACGCCCGAGGAGGCTCCCGGCACCTCGGCTACGCGTTTTCGGCGGCCCGCTGAGCTTCCAGAAGACCTCCAGCCGGTTCTCCCGGTGCTTTCCTCCTCACGTTTTAAGCCGGCCGAGGCTCCCGGCACCCCGGCCAAGCGTTTCCCACGGCCCGCTGAGCTTCCAGGGGACCTCCGGCCGGTTCTCCGCGCGCTTTCCTCCTCACTTTTAAGCCGGCCGAGGCTTCCGGCACCCCGGCCAAGCGTTTCCCACGTCCCGCTGAGCTTCCAGGGGACCTCCGGCCGGTTCTCCGCGCGCTTTCCTCCTCACATTTTAAGCCGGCCGAGGCTCCAGGCACCCCGGCTAAGCTTTCTCCACGGCCCGCTGAGCTTCCAGGGGACCTCCGGCCGGTTCTCCGCGCGCTTTCCTCCTCACTTTTAAGCCGGCCGAGGCTTCCGGCACCCCGGCCAAGCCTTTCCCACGGCCCGCTGAGCTTCCAGGGGACATCCAGCCGGTTCTCCGCGCGCCCCCCTCCTAACTCGACGCCCGAGGAGGCTCCAGGCACCCCGGCCGAGCCTTTTCGGCGGCCCGCTGATCTCCCGGAGGTCGCAACGGGGAATTGCCTCCCTCTCGCGGACACGGCGCGTAAATGCACCGCCTCTCGCACTTTGCGCACACTCACTCGCATCGCTACGCCTCCCGTGGCACTTTAAGCGACCGGGACCACCGCGAGCGCGGGCGATGACTAAGAGGCTCCCCGGCCGGCCTCGCGGAGCTCCGACGCTCCCCCGCGGGACTTCCGGCGGCCGGCCGGAGCCTCGGCACGGCTGCCGCACTCCCTAATAACACCCCGCGGACCCCCGCGAGCCGAACGCTCGCTGCCGCGGGCGACCCGTGCCAAGGCGGACGCGTGACGGCGCGGGAGCCCTCGGCACTATATCACGGTCACGTATGTAGTCAAATCGTGTAAAATCACCGTTAGTTTATTCATAATATAGGTAATAATTAAATAAATATTAACATCGCGTATATCATTAATAAACACATGTATGTATTTATTTAATAATTAAATAAATATTAACATCGCGTATAATCATGCGCAATACTTCGTGGCCGACCGGGGAACCGGCGAAGGCGGACGCATCGCGGCGCGAGAGCCGTTGGCACTTTGGAAAAATAAATAAATAAATAAATAAATAAATAATAATTCGCCGACCGGGCTCCGGGGGGAGAGGCCGATTTTTGGCCGTTCGTGGCCGACCGGGGAACCGGCGAAGGCGGACGCATCGCGGCGCGAGAGCCGTTGGCACTTTGGAAAAATAAATAAATAAATAAATAAATAATTCGCCGACCGGGCTCCGGGGCAAGAGGCCGAATTTTCGCTCGTTCGGGCCGACCGGGGAACCGGCGAAGGCGGACGCAGCGCGGCGCGAGAGCCGTTGGCACTTTGAAAAAAAAAAAAAAAAAAAAATTCGCCCACCGGGCTCCGGGGGAAGAGGCCGGCTTTTCGCCGTTCGCGGCCGACCGGGGAACCGGCGAAAGCGGACGCGCTCTCTAACGAGCCCCGCCGGCCGGAGGAAGTGCGCCCTCTGGCGGACACGCCGTTGTAAATGAATGGGGTTTGGCACTTAGTGCATTTTTCGCCCAAGTCGAAGCGCGCTCCGGGCGAGGAGGCCGGATTCTCGCCACCCGTGGCCGGCCGGGGAACCGGCCAAGGCGGACGCGCTCTCTAACGAGCCCCGCCGGCCGGAGGAAGTGCGCCCTCTGGCGGACACGCCGTTGTAAATGAATGGGGTTTGGCACTTGGTGCATTTTTCGCCCAAGTCGAAGCGCGCTCCGGGCGAGGAGGCCGGATTCTCGCCACCCGTGGCCGGCCGGGGAACCGGCGAAGGCGGATAGGCTTTCACGGAGGATCCGCCGGCTGGTCCGCGGGCCGATTAGGGTCCCGCGAGTGAGCGGTGGCGGTCCGGAATCCAGGCCGGCCAGGAGGCACCGCCAGGCGGATAGGCTTTCACGGAGGAGCCGCCGGCTGGTCCGCGGGCCGTTTAGGGTCCCGCGAGTGAGCGGTGGCGGTCCGGAATCCAGGCCGGCCAGGAGGCACCGCCAGGCGGATAGGCTTTCACGGAGGACCCGCCGGCTGGTCCGCGGGCCGTTTAGGGTCCCGCGAGTGAGCGGTCGCGGTCCGGAATCCAGGCCGGCCAGGAGGCACCGCCAGGCGGATAGGCTTTCACGGAGGACCCGCCGGCTGGTCCGCGGGCCGTTTAGGCTCCCGTAAGTTAGCGGTCGCGGTCCGGAATACAGGCCGTCCAGGAGGCACTGCCAGGCGGATACACTCTCTAACGAGCCCCGCCGGCTGGTCCGCCGGGGGAAGTGCGCCCTCTGGCGGACACGCCGTTGTAAATGAATGGGGTTTGGCACTTAGTGCATTTTTCGACCAGCGGCAACGCAGGCTGACGGGCGGCCGCTTCCACGGGCCGGTACTACTCTACGGAGGCGCTAGCCGCCTCCGGTGGGGGCCGTGTGATCTCGCTGGATGCCCGAGGACCTTCCGCGAGGCCCGGCCGCAGCTTTTACGCGCGCCCGGTCCTATTACCTGGTGGAAGCTGGAGGCCGGGGCTCCGCAGCTCGCCGCCCGGGGACCTTCCGCGAGGCCCGGCCGCAGCTTTTACGCACCACCGCTGCTATTCTCTGGCTCCGGCTTCGTCCCGGAGGGTGCTTGGGGAACGGCGGCGCACACCGCGAACGGCCGGTGGCGGTCGGCTGGTGGCGGTCGGCTGGTGGCTGTCGGCTGGTGGCGGTCGGGGGTGGCGCTTGGGGATGGCGCTTGGGGATGGTGGCTGTCGGCTGGTGGCGGTCGGCTGGTGGCGGTCGGCTGGTGGCGGTCGGCTGGTGGCGGTCGGGGGTGGCGCTTGGGGATGGCGCTTGGGGATGGTGGCTGTCGGCTGGTGGCGGTCGGCTGGTGGCGGTCGGGGGGTGGCGGTCGGGGATGGCGCTTGGGGATGGTGGCTGTCGCCTTGTGGCGGTCGGCTGGTGGCGGTCGCCTTGTGGCGGTCGCCTTGTGGCGGTCGGGGATGGCGCTTGGGGATGGTGGCTGTCGCCTTGTGGCGGTCGGCTGGTGGCGGTCGCCTTGTGGCGGTCGCCTTGTGGCGGTCGGGGATGGCGCTTGGGGATGGTGGCTGTCGCCTTGTGGCGGTCGGCTGGTGGCGGTCGGCTGGTGGCGGTCGGGGGGTGGCGGTCGGGGATGGCGCTTGGGGATGGTGGCTGTCGCCTTGTGGCGGTCGGGGGGTGGCGGTCGGGGATGGCGCTTGGGGATGGTGGCTGTCGCCTTGTGGCGGTCGGCTGGTGGCGGTCGGCTGGTGGCGGTCGGCTGGTGGCGGTCGGGGGGTGGCGGTCGGGGGTGGCGCTTGGGGATGGTGGCTGTCGCCTTGTGGCGGTCGGCTGGTGGCGGTCGCCTTGTGGCGGTCGGGGGGCGGCGGTCGGGGGTGGCGCTTGGGGATGGTGGCTGTCGGCTGGTGGCGGTCGGCTGGTGGCGGTCGGCTGGTGGCGGTCGGCTGGTGGCGGTCGGGGGTGGCGCTTGGGGATGGCGCTTGGGGATGGTGGCTGTCGCCTTGTGGCGGTCGGCTGGTGGCGGTCGCCTTGTGGCGGTCGGGGATGGCGCTTGGGGATGGTGGCTGTCGCCTTGTGGCGGTCGCCTTGTGGCGGTCGCCTTGTGGCGGTCGGGGATGGCGCTTGGGGATGGTGGCTGTCGCCTTGTGGCGGTCGGCGGTGGTGGTTTGGGACCGGCGTCCGGCGCAAAGTGCGTGTTGCGCGGGCCGGAGAAAATTTAGGCCAGGGGCCCGCCGCTGGAGAAATTTTTAGGTACCAGGGGTGGATTTTTTTTGTCACCGCAGGAGGGGGACGTTGCCTCCGTCCGTGTCCGACGGAAAGTGCGTGTTGCGCGGGCCGGAGAAAGTTTAGGCCAGGGGCCCGCCGCTGGAGAAATTTTTAGGTACCAGGGGTGGATTTTTTTTGTCACCGCAGGAGGGGGACGTTGCCTCCGTCGGTGTCCGGCGGAAAGTGCGTGTTGCGCGGCCCGGAGAAAGTTTAGGCCCGGGGCCCGCCGCTGGAGGAATTTTTAGGTACCAGGAGCGGATGTACTTACTTCCACAGCGCCCGCGCGCTCCCGGCCGGTGTCCGAGGATGCTGCCTCATCCCCGGACGCGCCTCTTACGCACGCCCGCTGTCATCCTCCGGAGACTGAGTTCCACTTAGTGGAGGCTACGTTCCACTTGGGGGAGGCTGCCTACTCCCGGCTGACGCCCGAGGATGCTGCCTCATCCCCGGACGCGCCTCTTACGCACGCCCGGTGTCATCCTCCGATCACTAAGTTCCACTTGGAGGTTCACAAGACGGGCGCGGACGCACACCCACGCCCGGCCAGAGTGACCGAGAGGCGGACATACGTTATCTTACGCACGCCCGCTGACATCCTCCGACGACTAAGTTCCGCTTGCGGGAGGCTGCCTCCTCCCGCCCGCCGCCCGGGGATGCTGCCTCATCCCCGGACGAGCCTCTTACGCACGCCCGCTGTCATCATCCAACAACTAAGTTCCGCTTGCGGGAGGCTGCCTCCTCCCGCCCGCCGCCCGGGGATGCTGCCTCATCCCCGGACGAGACTCTTACGCACGCCCGCTGTCATCCTCCAACAACTAAGTTCCACTTGCGGGAGGCTGCCTCCTCCCGCCCGCCGCCCGGGGATGCTGCCTCATCCCCGGACGAGCCTCTTACGCACGCCCGCTGTCATCCTCCAACAACTAAGTTCCACTTGCGGGAGGCTGCCTCCTCCCGCCCGCCGCCCGGGGATGCTGCCTCATCCCCGGGCGAGCCTATTACGCACGCCCGCTGTCATCCTCCAACAACTAAGTTCCACTTGCGGGAGGCTGCCTCCTCCCGCCCGCCGCCCGGGGATGAGGCAGCATCCCCGGGCGAGCCTCTTACGCACGCCCGCTGTCATCCTCCAACGACTAAGTTCCACCTGCGGGAGGCTGCCTCCTCCCGCCCGCCGCCCGGGGATGCTGCCTCATCCCCGGG
>NW_026061194.1:50000-62500 GCF_024217435.2 Syngnathus scovelli
GGCGCGGCCGGCGGACGCCCACGTGGCGTGCCGCAAGTCGGATCGCGCGCTCGGCCTCCGTGGATGGCCTCTGGGTGAGGTTGAGCCGGGGCGTCTCGGTTTCGCTGCCGTACGGTTCGCGCTAGGCCTGCGCGGGCGGCGCGGGGCGCGCGCTCGCGCGGCGGCCTAGCGCTGGAGTGCGACCCGCAAGTGGGGAGGAACCGTCCACCCAACGCCGGCGGTAGCCGGGGCCGGTGGGGGCCCTACCAAGGCGGGTCATGGGCGCATGTCGGTCAGGTTATAAGAGTGTTTTTTTCGCTCCGGGCTAGAGCCGGGTGAGGTCGTCTCGAACCACGTGCCTGAAGGCCGCCTCGCGCCGGATTCGGCCCCGCTCATTCGTCGGAGTGACCGCCCGACGCGGGCATCGCTAGATTAGCCGTGGCCCCGATCCTTCCCCATCGACAGCCTTTCGCCCCCTTCGCTCCGGCCTCTGAGGCGGCCGGTACCCCTTTCTTGGATGAGACAGAACCCTTGACGGGCCGTTCGCAGATTTTTGCCCGGCCTGTGTTTAAGGAGGCGGCCGGTACCTCCCTCCTTGGATGACCAACAACCCTTGACGGGCCATTCGCAGATTTTTGCCCGGCCTGTGTTTAAGGAGGCGGCCGGTACCTCCCTCCTTGGATGACCTTCTACCCTTGACGGGCCATTCGCAGATTTTTGCCCGGCCTGTGTTTAAGGAGGCGGCCGGTACCTCCCTCCTTGGATGACCTTCTACCCTTGACGGGCCATTCGCAGATTTTTGCCCGGCCTGTGTTTAAGGAGGCGGCCGGTACCTCCCTCCTTGGATGACCCACTACCCTTGACGGGCCCATTCGCAGATTTTTGCCCGGCCTGTGTTTAGGGAGGCGACCGGTCCTCCGTAGCTTGATCGGATTTCCCTTCCGGCCTGTGTTTAAGGAGGCGGCCGGTCCTCCGTAGCTTGATCGGATTTCCCTTCCAGCCTGTGTTTAAGGAGGCGGCTGGTCCTCCCCGGTCGGTTGCCAAGCGACCGGGACCCGCAAGTGGGCAGGAACCGTCCACCCAACGCCGGCGAGCCGGGGCCGGTGGGGGCCCTACCAAGGCGGGTCTAACTTCAGGCGGTGCAAACGGGGGAGGGGGGTAAGGACGGCTGCCGGGAGCAGACAGCCGTCCCCGGGAGGGGGTAGTAGCTTCGCGGCGGCCGCCGGGAGCAGACGGCCGTCCGCGGATTCTGCCAATGCCTGTAGGACTTTGAATATTTCACAGCCGTGCTGTGGCACTTAGAAAATTTTTCAGAGATGTGGCACTTAGAAAGTTTTTCAGAGATGTGGCACTTAGAAAGTTTTTCAGAGATGTGGCACTTTGAACATTTTTGAGAGATGTGGCACTTTGAAAATTTTTGAGAAATGTGGCACTTTGAAAATTTTTGAGAAATGTGGCACTTTGAAAATTTTTGAGAAATGTGGCACTTTGAAAATTTTTGAGAAATGTGGCACTTAGAAAATTTTCTCTCTCTCTCTGGAAGTGCCGTGCCTTCTTCAGTTCTGCTATCCGAGCAGGGGACGCTTGCTGGCGGCCGTTACCAGCGCTCGGACCAGGCCCAATTGATTTGCATGGAAAACAATTGCGTCCCCCATGCTCGTTCTGACTATATTTTGCGAAAGGGGGGTAAAGTGATGAGTACACTAAGTGGGGGGACCAACCCATGTACTCTAGAAAAAGTACATGGGTTGACAAAAGACCAGTTCGTACTGCACCCCTGGTACCCAAACCCCTGGTACCTTTAGGCACTTAGAAAAATTTCGCCCAAATTTGGAGGTCGCTCCAGGGGAAGAGGCCGAATTTTCGCCTATTACGGCCGACCGCGGGAACCAGCCGAGGCGGACGCTTTTCGGCGCAAGAGCCGTTGGCACTTAGAAAATATTCGCTAAACTTCAAAGGACCTCCAGGGGAAGAGGCCGAATTGTCACTTTTTCTGGCCGACATCGGGAACCAGCCGAGTCGGACTCTTTACGGCGGAGCAGCCGTTGGCACTTAGAAAATATTCGCCAAACTCGGCCGGACTTCCAGGGGAAGAGGCCGAATTGTCACTTGTTCTGCCCGACATCGGGAACCAGCCGAGTCGGACACTTTAAGGCGGAGCAGCCGTTGGCACTTAGAAAATATTCGCCAAACTTGAACGGACCTCCAGGGGAAGAGGCCGAATTTTCACCTGTTCTGGCCGACATCGGGAACCAGCCGAGTCGGACGCTTTTCGGCGCAAGAGCCGTTGGAACTTAGAAAATATTCGCTAAACTTCAAAGGACCTCCAGGGGAAGAGGCCGAATTGTCACTTGTTCTGGCCGACATCGGGAACCAGCCGAGTCGGACTCTTTACGGCGGAGCAGCCGTTGGCACTTAGAAAATATTCGCCAAACTCGGCCGGACTTCCAGGGGAAGAGGCCGAATTGTCACTTGTTCTGCCCGACATCGGGAACCAGCCGAGTCGGACACTTTAAGGCGGAGCAGCCGTTGGCACTTAGAAAATATTCGCCAAACTTGAACGGACCTCCAGGGGAAGAGGCCGAATTTTCACCTGTTCTGGCCGACATCGGGAACCAGCCGAGTCGGACGCTTTAAGGCGGAGCAGCCGTTGGCACTTAGAAAATATTCGTTAAACTTGAAAGGACCTCCAGGGGAAGAGGCCGAATTGTCACTTGTTCTGGCCGACATCGGGAACCAGCCGAGTCGGACGCTTTAAGGCGGAGCAGCCGTCGGCACTTAGAAAATATTCGTTAAACTTGAAAAGACCTCCAGGGGAAGAGGCCGAATTGTCACTTGTTCTGGCCGACATCGGGAACCAGACGAGTCGGGCCCTTTAAGGCTGAGCAGCCCTTGGCACTTAGGAAATATTTGCCTTAACTCGGCCGGACTTCCAGGGGAAGAGGCCGGATTTTCACTTGTTCTGGCCAACATCGGGAACCAGCCGAGTCGGACACTTAAAGGCTGAGCAGCCGTTGGCACTTAGGAAATATTTGCCTTAACTCGGCCGGACTTCCAGGGGAAGAGGCCGGATTTTCACTTGTTCTGGCCGACATCGGGAACCAGCCGAGTCGGACACTTTAAGGCTGAGCAGCCGTTGGCACTTAGGAAATATTTGCCTTAACTCGGCCGGACTTCCAGGGGAAGAGGCCGATTTTTCACTTGTTCTGGCCGACCGGGGGAACCAGCCGAGTCGGACACTTTACGGCGGAGCAGCCGTTGGCACTTAGGAAATATTCGCCAAAATGTTCCGGACCTCCAGGGGAAGAGGCCAAATTTTCACTTGTTCTGGCCGACCGGGTGAACCGGCCGAGGCGGACACTTTACGGCGGAGCAGCCGTTGGCACTTAGAAAATATTCGCCAAAATGTTCCGGACCTCCAGGGGAAGAGGCCAAATTTTCACTTGTTCTGGCCGACCGGGTGAACCGGCCGAGGCGGACACTTTACGGCGGAGCAGCCGTTGGCACTTAGGAAATATTCGCCAAAATGTTCCGGACCTCCAGGGGAAGAGGCCGAATTTTCACTTGTTCTGGCCGACCGGGGGAACCAGCCGAGGCGGACACTTTACGGCGGAGCAGCCGTTGGCACTTAGGAAATATTCGCCAAAATGTTCCGGACCTCCAGGGGAAGAGGCCGAATTTTCGCTCGTTCGGGCCGACCGGGAGAACCAGCCGAGGCGGACACTTTACGGCGGTTGAGCCGTTGGCACTTAGAAATTATTCAGACTTCCATCAAACACACATCGGCCTTTTGCCGTCACTGCCCGGGATGGGCACCGTGGTAGCTCGGACAGTTCGCGTGACAGCTTCCGCTGGCACTTAGACAATTTTTAAAATGAAAATAAACAGTTCTGCACATACGTGCCGACTATATTTTGCGAAATGGGGGTAAAGTGATGAGTACACTAAGTGGGGGGACCAAGTACATAAAGCCCACCCCTGGTACCTCAGAGAGGCCGAATTGACACATTTTGTGTCCGACCGCGGGAACCAGCCGAGGCGGACGCTTTTCGGCGCAAGAGCCGTTGGCACTTAGAAAATATTCGTTAATCTTGAACGGACCTCCAGGGGAAGAGGCCGAATTTTCACTTGTTCTGGCCGACATCGGGAACCAGCCGAGGCGGACGCTTTTCGGCGCAAGAGCCGTTGGCACTTAGAAAATATTCGTTAATCGTGAACGGACCTCCAGGGGAAGAGGCCGAATTTTCACTTGTTCTGGCCGACATCGGGAACCAGCCGAGGCGGACGCTTTTCGGCGCAAGAGCCGTTGGCACTTAGAAAATATTCGTTAATCTTGAACGGACCTCCAGGGGAAGAGGCCGAATTTTCACTTGTTCTGGCCGACATCGGGAACCAGCCGAAGCGGACGCTTTACGGCGGAGCAGCCGTTGGCACTTAGAAAATATTCGTTAATCTTGAACGGACCTCCAGGGGAAGAGGCCGAATTTTCACTTGTTCTGGCCGACATCGGGAACCAGCCGAGTCGGACGCTTTTCGGCGCAAGAGCCGTTGGCACTTAGAAAATATTCGTTAATCTTGAACGGACCTCCAGGGGAAGAGGCCGAATTTTCACTTGTTCTGGCCGACATCGGGAACCAGCCGAGTCGGACTCTTTACGGCGGAACAGCCGTTGGCACTTAGGAAATATTCGCCGAACTCGGCCGGACTTCCAGGGGAAGAGGCCGAATTTTCACTTGTTCTGGCCGACATCGGGAACCAGCCGAGGCGGACGCTTTTCGGCGCAAGAGCCGTTGGCACTTAGAAAATATTCGTTAATCTTGAACGGACCTCCAGGGGAAGAGGCCGAATTTTCGCTCGTTCGGGCCGACCGGAGGAACCAGCCGGGTCGGACACGTTACGGCGCAACAGCCGTTGGCACTTTGAAAATATTCGCCAAAATGTTCCGGACCTCCAGGGGAAGAGGCCGTATTTTCGCTCGTTCGGGCCGACCGGAGGAACCGGCCGGGTCGGACACGTTACGGCGCAACAGCCGTTAGCACTTAGAAATTATTCGTTAAACTTGAACGGACCTCCAGGGTTAAGAGGCCGAATTTTCGCTCGTTCGGGCCGACCGGAGGAACCAGCCGGGTCGGACACTTTACGGCCCAACAGCCGTTGGCACTTTGAAAATATTCGCCAAAGTCGTCCGGACCTCCAGGGGAAGAGGCCGAATTTTCGCTCGTTCGGGCCGACCGGAGGAACCAGCCGGGTCGGACACTTTACGGCGGAACGGCCGTTGGCACTTTGAAAATATTCGCCAAAATGTTCCGGACCTCCAGGGGAAGAGGCCGAATTTTCGCTCGTTCGGGCCGACCGGAGGAACCGGCCGGGTCGGACACGTTACGGCGCAACAGCCGTTGGCACTTTGAAAATATTCGCCAAAATGTTCCGGACCTCCAGGGGAAGAGGCCGAATTTTCGCTCGTTCGGGCCGACCGGAGGAACCAGCCGGGTCGGACACTTTACGGCCCAACAGCCGTTGGCACTTTGAAAATATTCGCCAAAGTCGTCCGGACCTCCAGGGGAAGAGGCCGAATTTTCGCTCGTTCAGGCCGACCGGAGGAACCAGCCGGGTCGGACACGTTACGGCGCAACAGCCGTTCGCACTTAGAAAATATTCGCCAAAGTCGTCCGGACCTCCAGGGGAAGAGGCCGAATTTTCGCTCGTTCGGGCCGACCGGAGGAACCAGCCGGGTCGGACACGTTACGGCGGAACAGCCGTTGGCACTTTGAAAATATTCGCCAAAATGTTCCGGACCTCCAGGGGAAGAGGCCGAATTTTCGCTCGTTCGGGCCGACCGGGAGAACCAGCCGAGGCGGACACTTTACGGCGGTTGAGCCGTTGGCACTTAGAAATTATTCAGACTTCCATCAAACACACATCGGCCTTTTGCCGTCACTGCCCGGGATGGGCACCGTGGTAGCTCGGACAGTTCGTGTGACAGCTTCCGCTGGCACTTAGAAAATTTTTAAAATGAAAATAAACAGTTCTGCACATACGTGCCGACTATATTTTGCGAAAGGGGGGTAAAGTGATGAGTACACTAACTGGGGGGACCAAGTACATAAAGCCTACCCCTGGTACCTCAGAGAGGCCGAATTTTCGAATTCTGAGGCCGAGCTGGGGAACCAGACGAGGCGGACACTTTTCCGAGCGAGAGCCGATGGCACTTAGAAAATTTTCGGCTAAGTCGGCAGGACTTCCAGAGCGAGAGGCCGAATATTCGTCATCTGTGGCCGACCGGGGAACCAGCGAAGGCGGATAGGCGGTCACGGAGGTCCCGCCGGCTGGTCCGCGGGCCAATTTGGGTCCCGTAATTTAGCGGTCGCGGTCCGGAATCCACGCCGAGCGGGGAACCAGCGGAGGCGGATAGGCGGTCACGGAGGTCCCGCCGGCTGGTCCGCGGGCCAATTGGGGTCCCGTAAGTTAGCGGTCGCGGCCCGGAATTCGCGCCGGCCGGGGAACCAGCGCAGGCGGATAGGCGGTCACGGAGGTCCCGCCGGCTGGTCCGCGGGCCAATCGGGGTCCCGTAAGTTAGCGGTCGCGGCCCGGAATTCGCGCCGGCCGGGGAACCAGCGCAGGCGGATAGGCGGTCACGGAGGTCCCGCCGGCTGGTCCGCGGGCCAATCGGGGTCCCGTAAGTTAGCGGTCGCGGCCCGGAATTCGCGCCGGCCGGGGAACCAGCGCAGGCGGATAGGCGGTCACGGAGGTCCCGCCGGCTGGTCCGCGGGCCAATCGGGGTCCCGTAAGTTAGCGGTCGCGGCCCGGAATTCGCGCCGGCCGGGGAACCAGCGCAGGCGGATAGGCGGTCACGGAGGTCCCGCCGGCTGGTCCGCGGGCCAATCGGGGTCCCGTAAGTTAGCGGTCGCGGCCCGGAATTCGCGCCGGCCGGGGAACCAGCGCAGGCGGATAGGCGGTCACGGAGGTCCCGCCGGCTGGTCCGCGGGCCAATCGGGGTCCCGTAAGTTAGCGGTCGCGGCCCGGAATTCGCGCCGGCCGGGGAACCAGCGCAGGCGGATAGGCGGTCACGGAGGTCCCGCCGGCTGGTCCGCGGGCCAATCGGGGTCCCGTAAGTTAGCGGTCGCGGCCCGGAATCCGCGCCGGCCCGCAGCCACCGCCAGGCGGATAGGCTGTCACGGAGGTCCCGCCGGCCGGTCCGCGGGGGGAACTGCGCCCTCTGGCGGACACGCCATTGTAAATGAATGGGGTTTGGCACTTAGTGCATTTTTCGCCGAAGCCGACGAGCGCTCCGGGCGAGGAGGCCGGATTCTCGCCATCCGTGGCCGGCCGGGGAACCGGCCAAGGCGGATAGGCGGTCACGGGGGTCCCGCCGGCTGGTCCGCGGGCCAATTGGGGTCCCGTAAGTTAGCGGTCGCGGCCCGGAATCCGCGCCGGCCAGCAGCCACCGGGAGGCGGATAGGCTGTCACGGAGGTCCCGCCGGCTGGTCCGCGGGCCATTTAGGGTCCCGCGAGTGAGCGGTCGCGGTCCGGAATCCAGGCCGGCCAGGAGGCACCGCCAGGCGGATAGGCGGTCACGGAGGTCCCGCCAGCTGGTCCGCGGGCCATTTATGGTCCCGTAAGTTAGCGGTCGCGGCCCGGAATGCACGCCGGCCAGGAGGCACCGCCAGGCGGGTAGGCTGTCACGGAGGTCCCGCCGGCCGGTCCGCGGGCCAATTACCTCCAGCCGAGCGGATATGAACTTTATTAGCACCTTCTACGAGATGGCGGAGCCTTATTCGACAACCAGCACCTCGGCTTAGCATTTTCCACGGCCCGCTGATCTTCCAGAAGACGTCCAGCCGGTTTCCTCCTCACATTTTAAGCCGGCCGAGGCTTCCGGCACCCCGGCTAAGCTTTCTCCACGGCCCGCTGAGCTTCCAGGGGACCTCCGGCCGGTTCTCCCGGTGCCTCGCGCCTCGCTTTGTGAGCCGGCCGAGGCTTCCAGCACCTCGGCTGAGCGTTTCCCACGGCCCGCTGAGCTTCCAGGGGACCTCCAGCCGGTTCTCCCGGTGCCTCGCGCCTCGCTTTGTGAGCCGGCCGAGGCTTCCAGCACCTCGGCTGAGCGTTTCCCACGGCCCGCTGAGCTTCCAGGGTACCTCCAGCCGGTTCTCCCGGTGCCTCGCGCCTCGCTTTGAGAGCCGGCCGAGGCTTCCAGCACCTCGGCTGAGCGTTTTCGGCGGCCCGTTGCTCTCCCGGAGGTCGCAACGGGGAGTTACCTCCCTCTCGCGGACACGGCGAGTAAATACACCGCCTCTCGCACTTGGCGCACACTCACTCGCATTGCTACGCCTCCCGTGGCACTTTAAGCGGCCGAACGGCGGGAGTAACTACGACTCTCTTAAGGTAGGCTCACTTGACTATTTATTCATGTATTTATTTATTTTTGACGGTTCGCGGAGGCGATGACGCTCCGCGCGGGTAAACGGCGGGAGTAACTGTGACTCTCTTAAGGTAGGCTCACTTGACATCTATTTATTTATGTATTTATTTATTTTTGACGGTTCGCGGAGGCGATGACGCTCCGCGCGGGTAAACGGCGGGAGTAACTGTGACTCTCTTAAGGTAGGCTCACTTGACATCTATTTATTTATGTATTTATTTATTTTTGACGGTTCGCGGAGGCGATGACGCTCCGCGCGGGTAAACGGCGGGAGTAACTGTGACTCTCTTAAGGTAGGCTCACTTGACATCTATTTATTTATGTATTTATTTATTTTTGACGGTTCGCGGAGGCGATGACGCTCCGCGCGGGTAAACGGCGGGAGTAACTGTGACTCTCTTAAGGTAGGCTCACTTGACATCTATTTATTTATGTATTTATTTATTTTTGACGGTTCGCGGAGGCGATGACGCTCCGCGCGGGTAAACGGCGGGAGTAACTGTGACTCTCTTAAGGTAGGCTCACTTGACATCTATTTATTTATGTATTTATTTATTTTTGACGGTTCGCGGAGGCGATGACGCTCCGCGCGGGTAAACGGCGGGAGTAACTGTGACTCTCTTAAGGTAGGCTCACTTGACATCTATTTATTTATGTATTTATTTATTTTTGACGGTTCGCGGAGGCGATGACGCTCCGCGCGGGTAAACGGCGGGAGTAACTGTGACTCTCTTAAGGTAGGCTCACTTGACATCTATTTATTTATGTATTTATTTATTTTTGACGGTTCGCGGAGGCGATGACGCTCCGCGCGGGTAAACGGCGGGAGTAACTGTGACTCTCTTAAGGTAGGCTCACTTGACATTTATTTATTTATGAATTTATTTATTTTTGACGGTTCGCGGAGGCGATGACGCTCCGCGCGGGTAAACGGCGGGAGTAACTGTGACTCTCTTAAGGTAGCCTGACTCGACGTCTTTTTCAACGGTGGCTGGAGGACCCGGGCGGTTCTCGGGGGTGCGTCGCTCCTCACTTTTGACGCCCGAGGAGGCTCCCGGCACCTCGGCTACGCGTTTTCGGCGGCCCGCTGAGCTTCCAGAAGACCTCCAGCCGGTTCTCCCGGTGCTTTCCTCCTCACGTTTTAAGCCGGCCGAGGCTCCCGGCACCCCGGCCAAGCGTTTCCCACGGCCCGCTGAGCTTCCAGGGGACCTCCGGCCGGTTCTCCGCGCGCTTTCCTCCTCACTTTTAAGCCGGCCGAGGCTTCCGGCACCCCGGCCAAGCGTTTCCCACGTCCCGCTGAGCTTCCAGGGGACCTCCGGCCGGTTCTCCGCGCGCTTTCCTCCTCACATTTTAAGCCGGCCGAGGCTCCAGGCACCCCGGCTAAGCTTTCTCCACGGCCCGCTGAGCTTCCAGGGGACCTCCGGCCGGTTCTCCGCGCGCTTTCCTCCTCACTTTTAAGCCGGCCGAGGCTTCCGGCACCCCGGCCAAGCCTTTCCCACGGCCCGCTGAGCTTCCAGGGGACATCCAGCCGGTTCTCCGCGCGCCCCCCTCCTAACTCGACGCCCGAGGAGGCTCCAGGCACCCCGGCCGAGCCTTTTCGGCGGCCCGCTGATCTCCCGGAGGTCGCAACGGGGAATTGCCTCCCTCTCGCGGACACGGCGCGTAAATGCACCGCCTCTCGCACTTTGCGCACACTCACTCGCATCGCTACGCCTCCCGTGGCACTTTAAGCGACCGGGACCACCGCGAGCGCGGGCGATGACTAAGAGGCTCCCCGGCCGGCCTCGCGGAGCTCCGACGCTCCCCCGCGGGACTTCCGGCGGCCGGCCGGAGCCTCGGCACGGCTGCCGCACTCCCTAATAACACCCCGCGGACCCCCGCGAGCCGAACGCTCGCTGCCGCGGGCGACCCGTGCCAAGGCGGACGCGTGACGGCGCGGGAGCCCTCGGCACTATATCACGGTCACGTATGTAGTCAAATCGTGTAAAATCACCGTTAGTTTATTCATAATATAGGTAATAATTAAATAAATATTAACATCGCGTATATCATTAATAAACACATGTATGTATTTATTTAATAATTAAATAAATATTAACATCGCGTATAATCATGCGCAATACTTCGTGGCCGACCGGGGAACCGGCGAAGGCGGACGCATCGCGGCGCGAGAGCCGTTGGCACTTTGGAAAAATAAATAAATAAATAAATAAATAAATAATAATTCGCCGACCGGGCTCCGGGGGGAGAGGCCGATTTTTGGCCGTTCGTGGCCGACCGGGGAACCGGCGAAGGCGGACGCATCGCGGCGCGAGAGCCGTTGGCACTTTGGAAAAATAAATAAATAAATAAATAAATAATTCGCCGACCGGGCTCCGGGGCAAGAGGCCGAATTTTCGCTCGTTCGGGCCGACCGGGGAACCGGCGAAGGCGGACGCAGCGCGGCGCGAGAGCCGTTGGCACTTTGAAAAAAAAAAAAAAAAAAAAAATTCGCCCACCGGGCTCCGGGGGAAGAGGCCGGCTTTTCGCCGTTCGCGGCCGACCGGGGAACCGGCGAAAGCGGACGCGCTCTCTAACGAGCCCCGCCGGCCGGAGGAAGTGCGCCCTCTGGCGGACACGCCGTTGTAAATGAATGGGGTTTGGCACTTAGTGCATTTTTCGCCCAAGTCGAAGCGCGCTCCGGGCGAGGAGGCCGGATTCTCGCCACCCGTGGCCGGCCGGGGAACCGGCCAAGGCGGACGCGCTCTCTAACGAGCCCCGCCGGCCGGAGGAAGTGCGCCCTCTGGCGGACACGCCGTTGTAAATGAATGGGGTTTGGCACTTGGTGCATTTTTCGCCCAAGTCGAAGCGCGCTCCGGGCGAGGAGGCCGGATTCTCGCCACCCGTGGCCGGCCGGGGAACCGGCGAAGGCGGATAGGCTTTCACGGAGGATCCGCCGGCTGGTCCGCGGGCCGATTAGGGTCCCGCGAGTGAGCGGTGGCGGTCCGGAATCCAGGCCGGCCAGGAGGCACCGCCAGGCGGATAGGCTTTCACGGAGGAGCCGCCGGCTGGTCCGCGGGCCGTTTAGGGTCCCGCGAGTGAGCGGTGGCGGTCCGGAATCCAGGCCGGCCAGGAGGCACCGCCAGGCGGATAGGCTTTCACGGAGGACCCGCCGGCTGGTCCGCGGGCCGTTTAGGGTCCCGCGAGTGAGCGGTCGCGGTCCGGAATCCAGGCCGGCCAGGAGGCACCGCCAGGCGGATAGGCTTTCACGGAGGACCCGCCGGCTGGTCCGCGGGCCGTTTAGGCTCCCGTAAGTTAGCGGTCGCGGTCCGGAATACAGGCCGTCCAGGAGGCACTGCCAGGCGGATACACTCTCTAACGAGCCCCGCCGGCTGGTCCGCCGGGGGAAGTGCGCCCTCTGGCGGACACGCCGTTGTAAATGAATGGGGTTTGGCACTTAGTGCATTTTTCGACCAGCGGCAACGCAGGCTGACGGGCGGCCGCTTCCACGGGCCGGTACTACTCTACGGAGGCGCTAGCCGCCTCCGGTGGGGGCCGTGTGATCTCGCTGGATGCCCGAGGACCTTCCGCGAGGCCCGGCCGCAGCTTTTACGCGCGCCCGGTCCTATTACCTGGTGGAAGCTGGAGGCCGGGGCTCCGCAGCTCGCCGCCCGGGGACCTTCCGCGAGGCCCGGCCGCAGCTTTTACGCACCACCGCTGCTATTCTCTGGCTCCGGCTTCGTCCCGGAGGGTGCTTGGGGAACGGCGGCGCACACCGCGAACGGCCGGTGGCGGTCGGCTGGTGGCGGTCGGCTGGTGGCTGTCGGCTGGTGGCGGTCGGGGGTGGCGCTTGGGGATGGCGCTTGGGGATGGTGGCTGTCGGCTGGTGGCGGTCGGCTGGTGGCGGTCGGCTGGTGGCGGTCGGCTGGTGGCGGTCGGGGGTGGCGCTTGGGGATGGCGCTTGGGGATGGTGGCTGTCGGCTGGTGGCGGTCGGCTGGTGGCGGTCGGGGGGTGGCGGTCGGGGATGGCGCTTGGGGATGGTGGCTGTCGCCTTGTGGCGGTCGGCTGGTGGCGGTCGCCTTGTGGCGGTCGCCTTGTGGCGGTCGGGGATGGCGCTTGGGG
>NW_026061194.1:75000-76553 GCF_024217435.2 Syngnathus scovelli
ACGGGCCGTTCGCAGATTTTTGCCCGGCCTGTGTTTAAGGAGGCGGCCGGTACCTCCCTCCTTGGATGACCAACAACCCTTGACGGGCCATTCGCAGATTTTTGCCCGGCCTGTGTTTAAGGAGGCGGCCGGTACCTCCCTCCTTGGATGACCTTCTACCCTTGACGGGCCATTCGCAGATTTTTGCCCGGCCTGTGTTTAAGGAGGCGGCCGGTACCTCCCTCCTTGGATGACCTTCTACCCTTGACGGGCCATTCGCAGATTTTTGCCCGGCCTGTGTTTAAGGAGGCGGCCGGTACCTCCCTCCTTGGATGACCCACTACCCTTGACGGGCCCATTCGCAGATTTTTGCCCAGCCTGTGTTTAGGGAGGCGACCGGTCCTCCGTAGCTTGATCGGATTTCCCTTCCGGCCTGTGTTTAAGGAGGCGGCCGGTCCTCCGTAGCTTGATCGGATTTCCCTTCCAGCCTGTGTTTAAGGAGGCGGCTGGTCCTCCCCGGTCGGTTGCCAAGCGACCGGGACCCGCAAGTGGGCAGGAACCGTCCACCCAACGCCGGCGAGCCGGGGCCGGTGGGGGCCCTACCAAGGCGGGTCTAACTTCAGGCGGTGCAAACGGGGGAGGGGGGTAAGGACGGCTGCCGGGAGCAGACAGCCGTCCCCGGGAGGGGGTAGTAGCTTCGCGGCGGCCGCCGGGAGCAGACGGCCGTCCGCGGATTCTGCCAATGCCTGTAGGACTTTGAATATTTCACAGCCGTGCTGTGGCACTTAGAAAATTTTTCAGAGATGTGGCACTTAGAAAGTTTTTCAGAGATGTGGCACTTAGAAAGTTTTTCAGAGATGTGGCACTTAGAAAGTTTTTCAGAGATGTGGCACTTTGAACATTTTTGAGAGATGTGGCACTTTGAACATTTTTGAGAAATGTGGCACTTTGAAAATTTTTGAGAAATGTGGCACTTTGAAAATTTTTGAGAAATGTGGCACTTAGAAAATTTTCTCTCTCTCTCTGGAAGTGCCGTGCCTTCTTCAGTTCTGCTATCCGAGCAGGGGACGCTTGCTGGCGGCCGTTACCAGCGCTCGGACCAGGCCCAATTGATTTGCATGGAAAACAATTGCGTCCCCCATGCTCGTTCTGACTATATTTTGCGAAAGGGGGGTAAAGTGATGAGTACACTAAGTGGGGGGACCAACCCATGTACTCTAGAAAAAGTACATGGGTTGACAAAAGACCAGTTCGTACTGCACCCCTGGTACCCAAACCCCTGGTACCTTTAGGCACTTAGAAAAATTTCGCCCAAATTTGGAGGTCGCTCCAGGGGAAGAGGCCGAATTTTCGCCTATTACGGCCGACCGCGGGAACCAGCCGAGGCGGACGCTTTTCGGCGCAAGAGCCGTTGGCACTTAGAAAATATTCGCTAAACTTCAAAGGACCTCCAGGGGAAGAGGCCGAATTGTCACTTTTTCTGGCCGACATCGGGAACCAGCCGAGTCGGACTCTTTACGGCGGAGCAGCCGTTGGCACTTAGAAAATATTCGCCAAACTCGGCCGGACTTCCA
>NW_026061195.1:10000-25000 GCF_024217435.2 Syngnathus scovelli
GCGCGGCGCTGCGCCGGCGACTTTGCCCGCGCGAGGCACGCTTTGCGATGGCCCGAGGCGGGAAGCTGCGCCCCGTCCGAGTCAGACTCGGTCGTTGCGGCCCGCCCGGTCACGCGATGCGGCCAGGATGCGGAGTTTTGCCGGCGCTGGGGGGATCCGGAAGGACGAAGGGGCGACGGTGGCGGTCACAGCTCGTCGCCTCCGTGACCCAGACGGGACTGTGCGCACCCCGAGTCAGACTCGGTTCGGCGCGGCCCGCTGCGGCCGGCTGGCGAGGTGAGATGTGGGCCATTGCCGCGCTCCCGACGAACCGTTCCGGGGGGCTGGTGACGTCGCGCGTTCGGCGCTGATGCTGCGACCGGGAGGGAAGCTGCGCCCCGTCCGAGTCAGACTCGGTCGTTGCGGCCCCCCCGAGCCCGCACGCCTCACGCGGAGGGGTCATACGCCCCGGCGGCCACGATAGACGCCTCCCGCTTCGCGGTGGTCGGGAAGGCGTGTGCGGATATGTGCGGAGGTTGGGACTCGGGCTTGGTCTTTGAGAAATCGGTTTCGCGGTCGACCGGCGCGGCCGGCGGACGCCCACGTGGCGTGCCGCAAGTCGGATCGCGCGCTCGGCCTCCGTGGATGGCCTCTGGGTGAGGTTGAGCCGGGGCGTCTCGGTTTCGCTGCCGTACGGTTCGCGCTAGGCCTGCGCGGGCGGCGCGGGGCGCGCGCTCGCGCGGCGGCCGTAGCGCTGGAGTGCGACCCGCAAGTGGGGAGGAACCGTCCACCCAACGCCGGCGGTAGCCGGGGCCGGTGGGGGCCCTACCAAGGCGGGTCATGGGCGCATGTCGGTCAGGTTATAAGAGTGTTTTTTTCGCTCCGGGCTAGAGCCGGGTGAGGTCGTCTCGAACCACGTGCCTGAAGGCCGCCTCGCGCCGGATTCGGCCCCGCTCATTCGTCGGAGTGACCGCCCGACGCGGGCATCGCTAGATTAGCCGTGGCCCCGATCCTTCCCCATCGACAGCCTTTCGCCCCCTTCGCTCCGGCCTCTGAGGCGGCCGGTACCCCTTTCTTGGATGAGACAGAACCCTTGACGGGCCGTTCGCAGATTTTTGCCCGGGCTTTGTTTACCGAGGCGGCCGGTACCTCCGTCTGCCTTGGATGGACCGCATCCGCAGATTTTCGTCCGGCCTTAGCTTAAGGAGACGGCCGTTGCCTCCGATCCTCCGGGCTAGAGCCGGGTGAGGTCGTCTCGAACCACGTGCCTGAAGGCCGCCTCGCGCCGGATTCGGCCCCGCTCATTCGTCGGAGTGACCGCCCGACGCGGGCATCGCTAGATTAGCCGTGGCCCCGATCCTTCCCCATCGACAGCCTTTCGCCCCCTTCGCTCCGGCCTCTGAGGCGGCCGGTACCCCTTTCTTGGATGAGACAGAACCCTTGACGGGCCGTTCGCAGATTTTTGCCCGGCCTGTGTTTAAGGAGGCGGCCGGTACCTCCCTCCTTGGATGACCAACAACCCTTGACCGGCCATTCGCAGATTTTTGCCCGGCCTGTGTTTAAGGAGGCGGCCGGTACCTCCCTCCTTGGATGACCTTCTACCCTTGACGGGCCATTCGCAGATTTTTGCCCGGCCTGTGTTTAAGGAGGCGGCCGGTACCTCCCTCCTTGGATGACCTTCTACCCTTGACGGGCCATTCGCAGATTTTTGCCCGGCCTGTGTTTAAGGAGGCGGCCGGTACCTCCCTCCTTGGATGACCTTCTACCCTTGACGGGCCATTCGCAGATTTTTGCCCGGCCTGTGTTTAAGGAGGCGGCCGGTACCTCCCTCCTTGGATGACCTTCTACCCTTGACGGGCCATTCGCAGATTTTTGCCCGGCCTGTGTTTAAGGAGGCGGCCGGTACCTCCCTCCTTGGATGACCCACTACCCTTGACGGGCCCATTCGCAGATTTTTGCCCGGCCTGTGTTTAGGGAGGCGACCGGTCCTCCGTAGCTTGATCGGATTTCCCTTCCGGCCTGTGTTTAAGGAGGCGGCCGGTCCTCCGTAGCTTGATCGGATTTCCCTTCCAGCCTGTGTTTAAGGAGGCGGCTGGTCCTCCCCGGTCGGTTGCCAAGCGACCGGGACCCGCAAGTGGGCAGGAACCGTCCACCCAACGCCGGCGAGCCGGGGCCGGTGGGGGCCCTACCAAGGCGGGTCTAACTTCAGGCGGTGCAAACGGGGGAGGGGGGTAAGGACGGCTGCCGGGAGCAGACAGCCGTCCCCGGGAGGGGGTAGTAGCTTCGCGGCGGCCGCCGGGAGCAGACGGCCGTCCGCGCATTCTGCCAATGCCTGTAGGACTTTGAATATTTCACAGCCGTGCTGTGGCACTTAGAAAGTTTTTCAGAGACGTGGCACTTAGAAAGTTTTTTCAGAGATGTGGCACTTAGAAAGTTTTTCAGAGATGTGGCACTTAGAAAGTTTTTGAGAGATGTGGCACTTAGAAATTTTTTGAGAGATGTGGCACTTTGAAAATTTTTGAGAAATGTGGCACTTAGAAAATTTTCTCTCTCTCTCTGGAAGTGCCGTGCCTTCTTCAGTTCTGCTATCCGAGCAGGGGACGCTTGCTGGCGGCCGTTACCAGCGCTCGGACCAGGCCCAATTGATTTGCATGGAAAACAATTGCGTCCCCCATGCTCGTTCTGACTATATTTTGCGAAAGGGGGGTAAAGTGATGAGTACACTAAGTGGGGGGACCAACCCATGTACTCTAGAAAAAGTACATGGGTTGACAAAAGACCAGTTCGTACTGCACCCCTGGTACCCAAACCCCTGGTACCTTTAGGCACTTAGAAAAATTTCGCCCAAATTTGGAGGTCGCTCCAGGGGAAGAGGCCGAATTTTCGCCTATTACGGCCGACCGCGGGAACCAGCCGAGGCGGACGCTTTTCGGCGCAAGAGCCGTTGGCACTTAGAAAATATTCGCTAAACTTCAAAGGACCTCCAGGGGAAGAGGCCGAATTGTCACTTTTTCTGGCCGACATCGGGAACCAGCCGAGTCGGACTCTTTACGGCGGAGCAGCCGTTGGCACTTAGAAAATATTCGCCAAACTCGGCCGGACTTCCAGGGGAAGAGGCCGAATTGTCACTTGTTCTGCCCGACATCGGGAACCAGCCGAGTCGGACACTTTAAGGCGGAGCAGCCGTTGGCACTTAGAAAATATTCGCCAAACTTGAACGGACCTCCAGGGGAAGAGGCCGAATTTTCACCTGTTCTGGCCGACATCGGGAACCAGCCGAGTCGGACTCTTTAAGGCGGAGCAGCCGTTGGCACTTAGAAAATATTCGTTAAACTTGAAAGGACCTCCAGGGGAAGAGGCCGAATTGTCACTTGTTCTGGCCGACATCGGGAACCAGCCGAGTCGGACGCTTTAAGGCGGAGCAGCCGTTGGCACTTAGAAAATATTCGTTAAACTTGAAAAGACCTCCAGGGGAAGAGGCCGAATTGTCACTTGTTCTGGCCGACATCGGGAACCAGCCGAGTCGGGCCCTTTAAGGCTGAGCAGCCGTTGGCACTTAGGAAATATTTGCCTTAACTCGGCCGGACTTCCAGGGGAAGAGGCCGGATTTTCACTTGTTCTGGCCGACATCGGGAACCAGCCGAGTCGGACGCTTTAAGGCGGAGCAGCCGTTGGCACTTAGAAAATATTCCCCAAACTTGAACGGACCTCCAGGGGAAGAGGCCGAATTTTCACTTGTTCTGGCCGACATCGGGAACCAGCCGAGTCGGACTCTTTACGGCGGAACAGCCGTTGGCACTTGGGAAATATTCGCCGAACTCGGCCGGACTTCCAGGGGAAGAGGCCAATTTTTCACTTGTTCTGGACGACATCGGGAACCAGCCGAGTCGGACCCTTTACGGCGGAACAGCCGTTGGCACTTAGGAAATATTTGCCTTAACTCGGCCGGACTTCCAGGGGAAGAGGCCGGATTTTCACTTGTTCTGGCCGACATCGGGAACCAGCCCAGTCGGACTCTTTACGGCGGAGCAGCCGTTGGCACTTAGGAACTATTCGCCGAACTCGGCCGGACTTCCAGGGGAAGAGGCCGATTTTTCACTTGTTCTGGCCGACATCGGGAACCAGCCGAGTCGGACCCTTTACGGCGGAACAGCCGTTGGCACTTAGGAAATATTTGCCTTAACTCGGCCGGACTTCCAGGGGAAGAGGCCGGATTTTCACTTGTTCTGGCCGACATCGGGAACCAGCCGAGTCGGACCCTTTACGGCGGAACAGCCGTTGGCACTTGGGAAATATTTGCCTTAACTCGGCCGGACTTCCAGGGGAAGAGGCCGGATTTTCACTTGTTCTGGCCGACATCGGGAACCAGCCGAGTCGGACACTTTACGGCTGAGCAGCCGTTGGCACTTAGGAAATATTTGCCTTAACTCGGCCGGACTTCCAGGGGAAGAGGCCGGATTTTCACTTGTTCTGGCCGACATCGGGAACCAGCCGAGTCGGACACTTTAAGGCTGAGCAGCCGTTGGCACTTAGGAAATATTTGCCTTAACTCGGCCGGACTTCCAGGGGAAGAGGCCGGATTTTCACTTGTTCTGGCCGACATCGGGAACCAGCCGAGTCGGACACTTTAAGGCTGAGCAGCCGTTGGCACTTAGGAAATATTTGCCTTAACTCGGCCGGACTTCCAGGGGAAGAGGCCGGATTTTCACTTGTTCTGGCCGACATCGGGAACCAGCCGAGTCGGACACTTTAAGGCTGAGCAGCCGTTGGCACTTAGGAAATATTTGCCTTAACTCGGCCGGACTTCCAGGGGAAGAGGCCGATTTTTCACTTGTTCTGGCCGACATCGGGAACCAGCCGAGTCGGACGCTTTACGGCGGAGCAGCCGTTGGCACTTAGGAAATATTCGTTAATCTTGAACGGACCTCCAGGGGAAGAGGCCGAATTTTCACTTGTTCTGGCCGACATCGGGAACCAGCCGAGTCGGACGCTTTACGGCGGAGCAGCCGTTGGCACTTAGGAAATATTCGTTAATCTTGAACGGACCTCCAGGGGAAGAGGCCGAATTTTCACTTGTTCTGGCCGACATCGGGAACCAGCCGAGTCGGACACTTTACGGCGGAGCAGCCGTTGGCACTTAGGAAATATTCGCCAAAATGTTCCGGACCTCCAGGGGAAGAGGCCAAATTTTCACTTGTTCTGGCCGACCGGGTGAACCGGCCGAGGCGGACACTTTACGGCGGAGCAGCCGTTGGCACTTAGGAAATATTCGCCAAAATGTTCCGGACCTCCAGGGGAAGAGGCCGAATTTTCACTTGTTCTGGCCGACCAAGGGAACCAGCCGAGGCGGACACTTTACGGCGGAGCAGCCGTTGGCACTTAGAAATTATTCAGACTTCCATAAACACACATCGGCCTTTTGCCGTCACTGCCCGGGATGGGCACCGTGGTAGCTCGGACAGTTCGTGTGACAGCTTCCGCTGGCACTTAGACAATTTTTAAAATGAAAATAAACAGTTCTGCACATACGTGCCGACTATATTTTGCGAAAGGGGGGTAAAGTGATGAGTACACTAAGTGGGGGGACCAAGTACATAAAGCCCACCCCTGGTACCTCAGAGAGGCCGAATTGACACATTTTGTGTCCGACCGCGGGAACCAGCCGAGGCGGACGCTTTTCGGCGCAAGAGCCGTTGGCACTTAGAAAATATTCGTTAATCTTGAACGGACCTCCAGGGGAAGAGGCCGAATTTTCACTTGTTCTGGCCGACATCAGGAACCAGCCCAGGCGGACGCTTTTCGGCGCAAGAGCCGTTGGCACTTAGAAGATATTCGTTAATCTTGAACGGACCTCCAGGGGAAGAGGCCGAATGTTCACTTGTTCTGGCCGACATCGGGAACCAGCCGAGTCGGACGCTTTACGGCGGAGCAGCCGTTGGCACTTAGAAAATATTCGTTAATCTTGAACGGACCTCCAGGGGAAGAGGCCGAATTTTCACTTGTTCTGGCCGACATCGGGAACCAGCCGAGTCGGACGCTTTACGGCGGAGCAGCCGTTGGCACTTTGAAAATATTCGTTAAACTTCAACTGACCTCCAGGGGAAGAGGCCGAGTTTCCACTTGTTCTGGCCGACATCGGGAACCAGCCGAGTCGGACACCTTACGGCGGAAGAGCCGATGGCACTTAGAAAATATTCGTTAAACTTGAACGGACCTCCAGGGGAAGAGGCCGAATTTTCGCTTGTTCAGGCCGACCGGAGGAACCGGCCGAGTCGGACACCTTACGGCGGAAGAGCCGATGGCACTTAGAAAATATTCGTTAAACTTGACAGGACCTCCAGGGGAAGAGGCCGAATTTTCGCTCGTTCAGGCCGACCGGAGGAACCGGCCGAGACGGACACCTTACGGCGGAAGAGCCGATGGCACTTAGAAAATATTCGTTAAACTTGACAGGACCTCCAGGGGAAGAGGCCGAATTTTCGCTCGTTCGGGCCGACCGGAGGAACCGGCCGGGTCGGACACCTTACGGCGGAAGAGCCGTTCGCACTTAGAAAATATTCGTTAAACTTGACAGGACCTCCAGGGGAAGAGGCCGAATTTTCGCTTGTTCAGGCCGACCGGAGGAACCGGCCGAGTCGGACACCTTACGGCGGAAGAGCCGATGGCACTTAGAAAATATTCGTTAAACTTGACAGGACCTCCAGGGGAAGAGGCCGAATTTTCGCTCGTTCAGGCCGACCGGAGGAACCGGCCGAGTCGGACACCTTACGGCGGAAGAGCCGATGGCACTTAGAAAATATTCGTTAAACTTGACAGGACCTCCAGGGGAAGAGGCCGAATTTTCGCTCGTTCAGGCCGACCGGAGGAACCGGCCGAGTCGGACACCTTACGGCGGAAGAGCCGATGGCACTTAGAAAATATTCGTTAAACTTGACAGGACCTCCAGGGGAAGAGGCCGAATTTTCGCTCGTTCAGGCCGACCGGAGGAACCGGCCGAGTCGGACACCTTACGGCGGAAGAGCCGATGGCACTTAGAAAATATTCGTTAAACTTGACAGGACCTCCAGGGGAAGAGGCCGAATTTTCGCTCGTTCAGGCCGACCGGAGGAACCGGCCGAGTCGGACACATTACGGCGGAAGAGCCGATGGCACTTAGAAAATATTCGCAGAAGTTGGCCGGACTTCCAGAGCGAGAGGCCGAATTGTCACATTATTTGGCCGACTAGGGGAACCGGCCGAGTCGGACACCTTACGGCGGAAGAGCCGATGGCACTTAGAAAATATTCGTTAAACTTGACAGGACCTCCAGGGGAAGAGGCCGAATTTTCGCTCGTTCAGGCCGACCGGAGGAACCAGCCGGGTCGGACACGTTACGGCGGAAGAGCCGTTCGCACTTAGAAAATATTCGTTAAACTTCACAGGACCTCCAGGGGAAGAGGCCGAATTTTCGCTCGTTCGGGCCGACCGGAGGAACCGGCCGGGTCGGACACGTTACGGCGCAACAGCCGTTGGCACTTTGAAAATATTCGCCAAAATGTTCCGGACCTCCAGGGGAAGAGGCCGAATTTTCGCTCGTTCGGGCCGACCGGAGGAACCAGCCGGGTCGGACACGTTACGGCGCAACAGCCGTTCGCACTTAGAAAATATTCGCCAAAGTCGTCCGGACCTCCAGGGGAAGAGGCCGAATTTTCGCTCGTTCGGGCCGACCGGAGGAACCAGCCGGGTCGGACACGTTACGGCGATACAGCCGTTGGCACTTTGAAAATATTCGCCAAAATGTTCCGGACCTCCAGGGGAAGAGGCCGAATTTTCGCTCGTTCGGGCCGACCGAAGGAACCAGCCGGGTAGGACACTTTACGGCGGAACGGCCGTTGGCACTTTGAAAATATTCGCCAAAATGTTCCGGACCTCCAGGGGAAGAGGCCGAATTTTCGCTCGTTCGGGCCGACCGGAGGAACCGGCCGGGTCGGACACGTTACGGCGCAACAGCCGTTGGCACTTTGAAAATATTCGCCAAAATGTTCCGGACCTCCAGGGGAAGAGGCCGAATTTTCGCTCGTTCGGGCCGACCGGAGGAACCAGCCGGGTCGGACACGTTACGGCGGAACAGCCGTTGGCACTTTGAAAATATTCGCCAAATGTTCCGGACCTCCAGGGGAAGAGGCCGAATTTTCGCTCGTTCGGGCCGACCGGGAGAACCAGCCGAGGCGGACACTTTACGGCGGTTGAGCCGTTGGCACTTAGAAATTATTCAGACTTCCATCAAACACACATCGGCCTTTTGCCGTCACTGCCCGGGATGGGCACCGTGGTAGCTCGGACAGTTCGTGTGACAGCTTCCGCTGGCACTTAGAAAATTTTTAAAATGAAAATAAACAGTTCTGCACATACGTGCCGACTATATTTTGCGAAAGGGGGGTAAAGTGATGAGTACACTAACTGGGGGGACCAAGTACATAAAGCCTACCCCTGGTACCTCAGAGAGGCCGAATTTTCGAATTCTGAGGCCGAGCTGGGGAACCAGACGAGGCGGACACTTTTCCGAGCGAGAGCCGATGGCACTTAGAAAATTTTCGGCTAAGTCGGCAGGACTTCCAGAGCGAGAGGCCGAATATTCGTCATCTGTGGCCGACCGGGGAACCAGCGAAGGCGGATAGGCGGTCACGGAGGTCCCGCCGGCTGGTCCGCGGGCCAATTTGGGTCCCGTAATTTAGCGGTCGCGGTCCGGAATCCACGCCGAGGGGGGAACCAGCGGAGGCGGATAGGCGGTCACGGAGGTCCCGCCGGCTGGTCCGCGGGCCAATTGGGGTCCCGTAAGTTAGCGGTCGCGGCCCGGAATTCGCGCCGGCCGGGGAACCAGCGCAGGCGGATAGGCGGTCACGGAGGTCCCGCCGGCTGGTCCGCGGGCCAATCGGGGTCCCGTAAGTTAGCGGTCGCGGCCCGGAATTCGCGCCGGCCGGGGAACCAGCGCAGGCGGATAGGCGGTCACGGAGGTCCCGCCGGCTGGTCCGCGGGCCAATCGGGGTCCCGTAAGTTAGCGGTCGCGGCCCGGAATTCGCGCCGGCCGGGGAACCAGCGCAGGCGGATAGGCGGTCACGGAGGTCCCGCCGGCTGGTCCGCGGGCCAATCGGGGTCCCGTAAGTTAGCGGTCGCGGCCCGGAATTCGCGCCGGCCCGCAGCCACCGCCAGGCGGATAGGCTGTCACGGAGGTCCCGCCGGCCGGTCCGCGGGGGGAACTGCGCCCTCTGGCGGACACGCCATTGTAAATGAATGGGGTTTGGCACTTAGTGCATTTTTCGCCGAAGCCGACGAGCGCTCCGGGCGAGGAGGCCGGATTCTCGCCATCCGTGGCCGGCCGGGGAACCGGCCAAGGCGGATAGGCGGTCACGGGGGTCCCGCCGGCTGGTCCGCGGGCCAATTGGGGTCCCGTAAGTTAGCGGTCGCGGCCCGGAATCCGCGCCGGCCAGCAGCCACCGGGAGGCGGGTAGGCTGTCACGGAGGTCCCGCCGGCTGGTCCGCGGGCCATTTAGGGTCCCGTAGGTGAGCGGTCGCGGCCCGGAATCCAGGCCGGCCAGGAGGCACCGCCAGGCGGATAGGCGGTCACGGAGGTCCCGCCAGCTGGTCCGCGGGCCATTTATGGTCCCGTAAGTTAGCGGTCGCGGCCCGGAATCCACGCCGGCCAGGAGGCACCGGCAGGCGGATGGGCTTTCACGGAGGTCCCGCCAGCTGGTCCGCGGGCCAATTAGGGTCCCGTAAGTTAGCGGTCGCGGCCCGGAATCCGCGCCGGCCAGCAGCCACCGCCAGGCGGGTAGGCTGTCACGGAGGTCCCGCCAGCTGGTCCGCGGGCCAATTAGGGTCCCGTAAGTTAGCGGTCGCGGCCCGGAATCCGCGCCGGCCAGCAGCCACCGCCAGGCGGGTAGGCTGTCACGGAGGTCCCGCCGGCCGGTCCGCGGGCCAATCAGGGTCCCGTAAGTGAGCGGTCGCGGCCCGGAATGCACGCCGGCCAGGAGGCACCGCCAGGCGGATAGGCGGTCACGGAGGTCCCGGCGGCCGGTCCGCTGGCCAATTACCTCCAGCCGAGCGGATATGAACTTTATTAGCACCTTCTACGAGATGGCGGAGCCTTATTCGACAACCAGCACCTCGGCTTAGCATTTTCCACGGCCCGCTGATCTTCCAGAAGACGTCCAGCCGGTTTCCTCCTCACATTTTAAGCCGGCCGAGGCTTCCGGCACCCCGGCTAAGCTTTCTCCACGGCCCGCTGAGCTTCCAGAAGACCTCCAGCCGGTTCTCCCGGTGCTTTCCTCCTCACGTTTTAAGCCGGCCGAGGCTTCCGGCACCCCGGCTGAGCTTTTTCCCACGTCCCGCTGAGTTTCCAGGGGACCTCCGGCCGGTTCTCCGCGCGCTTTCCTCCTCACTTTTAAGCCGGCCGAGGCTCCCGGCACCCCGGCCAAGCGTTTCCCACGGCCCGCTGAGCTTCCAGGGGACCTCCGGCCGGTTCTCCGCGCGCCCCCCTCCTAACTCGACGCCCGAGGAGGCTCCCGGCACCCCGGCTAAGCGATTTGAACGGCCCGCTGATCTCCCGGAGGTCGCAACGGGGAATTGCCTCCCTCTCGCGGACACGGCGCGTAAATGCACCGCCTCTCGCACTTGGCGCACACTCACTGGCATCGCTACGCCTCCCGTGGCACTTTAAGCGACCGGGACCACCGCGAGCGCGGGCGATGACTAAGAGGCTCCCCGGCCGGCCTCGCGGAGCTCCGACGCTCCCCCGCCGGACTTCCGGCGGCCGGCCGGAGCCTCGGCACGGCTGCCGCACTCCCTAATAACACCCCGCGGACCCCCGCGAGCCGAACGCTCGCTGCCGCGGGCGACCCCTGCCAAGGCGGACGCGTGACGGCGCGGGAGCCCTCGGCACTATATCACGGTCACGTATGTAGTCAAATCGTGTAAAATCACCGTTAGTTTATTCATAATATAGGTAATAATTAAATAAATATTAACATCGCGTATATTATTAATAAACACATGTATGTATGTATTTATTTAATAATTAAATAAATATTAACATCGCGTATAATCATGCGCAATACTTCGTGGCCGACCGGGGAACCGGCGAAGGCGGACGCATCGCGGCGCGAGAGCCGTTGGCACTTTGGAAAAAAAATAAATAAATAAATAAATAATAATTCGCCGACCGGGCTCCGGGGGAAGAGGCCGGCTTTTCGCCGTTCGCGGCCGACCGGGGAACCGGCGAAGGCGGACGCGCTCTCTAACGAGCCCCGCCGGCCGGAGGAAGTGCGCCCTCTGGCGGACACGCCGTTGTAAATGAATGGGGTTTGGCACTTAGTGCATTTTTCGCCCAAGTCGAAGCGCGCTCCGGGCGAGGAGGCCGGATTCTCGCCACCCGTGGCCGGCCGGGGAACCGGCCAAGGCGGACGCGCTCTCTAACGAGCCCCGCCGGCCGGAGGAAGTGCGCCCTCTGGCGGACACGCCGTTGTAAATGAATGGGGTTTGGCACTTGGTGCATTTTTCGCCCAAGTCGAAGCGCGCTCCGGGCGAGGAGGCCGGATTCTCGCCACCCGTGGCCGGCCGGGGAACCGGCCAAGGCGGACGCGCTCTCTAACGAGCCCCGCCGGCCGGAGGAAGTGCGCCCTCTGGCGGACACGCCGTTGTAAATGAATGGGGTTTGGCACTTGGTGCATTTTTCGCCCAAGTCGAAGCGCGCTCCGGGCGAGGAGGCCGGATTCTCGCCACCCGTGGCCGGCCGGGGAACCGGCGAAGGCGGATAGGCTTTCACGGAGGATCCGCCGGCTGGTCCGCGGGCCGATTAGGGTCCCGCGAGTGAGCGGTGGCGGTCCGGAATCCAGGCCGGCCAGGAGGCACCGCCAGGCGGATAGGCTTTCACGGAGGTCCCGCCGGCTGGTCCGCGGGCCGATTAGGGTCCCGCGAGTGAGCGGTGGCGGTCCGGAATCCAGGCCGGCCCGGAGCCACCGCCAGGCGGATAGGCTTTCACGGAGGAGCCGCCGGCTGGTCCGCGGGCCGTTTAGGGTCCCGTAAGTTAGCGGTCGCGGTCCGGAATCCAGGCCGTCCAGGAGGCACCGCCAGGCGGATAGGCTTTCACGGAGGTCCCGCCGGCTGGTCCGCGGGCCGATTAGGGTCCCGCGAGTGAGCGGTGGCGGTCCGGAATCCAGGCCGGCCCGGAGCCACCGCCAGGCGGATAGGCTTTCACGGAGGAGCCGCCGGCTGGTCCGCGGGCCGTTTAGGGTCCCGTAAGTTAGCGGTCGCGGTCCGGAATCCAGGCCGTCCAGGAGGCACCGCCAGGCGGATAGGCTTTCACGGAGGACCCGCCGGCTGGTCCGCGGGCCGTTTAGGCTCCCGTAAGTTAGCGGTCGCGGTCCGGAATACAGGCCGTCCAGGAGGCACTGCCAGGCGGATACACTCTCTAACGAGCCCCGCCGGCTGGTCCGCCGGGGGAAGTGCGCCCTCTGGCGGACACGCCGTTGTAAATGAATGGGGTTTGGCACTTAGTGCATTTTTCGACCAGCGGCAACGCAGGCTGACGGGCGGCCGCTTCCACGGGCCGGCACTACTCTACGGAGGCGCTAGCCGCCTCCGGTGGGGGCCGTGTGATCTCGCTGGATGCCCGAGGACCTTCCGCCAGGCCCGGCCGCAGCTTTTGCGCGCGCCCGGTCCTATTATCTGGTGGAAGCTGGAGGCCGGGGCTCGGCAGCTCGCTGCCCGGGGACCTTCCGCGAGGCCCGGCCGCAGCTTTTACGCACGGCCGCTGCTATTCTCCGGCTCCGGCTTCGTCCCGGAGGGTGCTTGGGGAACGGCGGCGCACACCGCGAACGGCCGGTGGCGGTCGGCCGGTGGCGGTCGGCTGGTGGCGGTCGGCTGGTGGCGGTCGGGGATGGCGCTTGGGGATGGTGGCTGTCGCCTTGTGGCGGTCGGCTGGTGGCGGTCGGGGGTGGCGCTTGGGGATGGTGGCTGTCGCCTTGTGGCGGTCGGCTGGTGGCGGTCGGCTGGTGGCGGTCGGCTGGTGGCGGTCGGGTGGTGGCGGTCGGGGATGGCGCTTGGGGATGGTGGCTGTCGCCTTGTGGCGGTCGGCTGGTGGCGGTCGGCTGGTGGCGGTCGGGGGTGGCGCTTGGGGATGGTGGCTGTCGCCTTGTGGCGGTCGGCTGGTGGCGGTCGGCTGGTGGCGGTCGGGGGTGGCGCTTGGGGATGGTGGCTGTCGCCTTGTGGCGGTCGGCTGGTGGCGGTCGGGGATGGCGCTTGGGGATGGTGGCTGTCGCCTTGTGGCGGTCGGCTGGTGGCGGTCGGGGGTGGCGCTTGGGGATGGTGGCTGTCGCCTTGTGGCGGTCGGCTGGTGGCGGTCGGCTGGTGGCGGTCGGCTGGTGGCGGTCGGGGATGGCGCTTGGGGATGGTGGCTGTCGCCTTGTGGCGGTCGGCTGGTGGCGGTCGGGGATGGCGCTTGGGGATGGTGGCTGTCGCCTTGTGGCGGTCGGCTGGTGGCGGTCGGCTGGTGGCGGTCGGGGATGGCGCTTGGGGATGGTGGCTGTCGCCTTGTGGCGGTCGGCTGGTGGCGGTCGCCTTGGGGCGGTCGGGGGGCGGCGGTCGGGGGTGGCGCTTGGGGATGGTGGCTGTCGCCTTGTGGCGGTCGGCTGGTGGCGGTCGCCTTGTGGCGGTCGGGGGGTGGCGGTCGGGGATGGCGCTTGGGGATGGTGGCTGTCGCCTTGTGGCGGTCGGCTGGTGGCGGTCGGGGGGTGGCGGTCGGGGGTGGCGCTTGGGGATGGTGGCTGTCGCCTTGTGGCGGTCGCCTTGTGGCGGTCGGCTGGTGGCGGTCGGGGGGTGGCGGTCGGGGGTGGCGCTTGGGGATGGTGGCTGTCGCCTTGTGGCGGTCGGCTGGTGGCGGTCGGCTGGTGGCGCTTGGGGATGGTGGCTGTCGCCTTGTGGCGGTCGGCTGGTGGCGGTCGCCTTGTGGCGGTCGGGGATGGCGCTTGGGGATGGTGGCTGTCGCCTTGTGGCGGTCGGCTGGTGGCGGTCGGCTGGTGGCGGTCGGGTGGTGGCGGTCGGGGATGGCGCTTGGGGATGGTGGCTGTCGCCTTGTGGCGGTCGGCTGGTGGCGGTCGGCTGGTGGCGGTCGGGGGTGGCGCTTGGGGATGGTGGCTGTCGCCTTGTGGCGGTCGGCTGGTGGCGGTCGGCTGGTGGCGGTCGGGGGGTGGCGGTCGGGGATGGCGCTTGGGGATGGTGGCTGTCGCCTTGTGGCGGTCGGCTGGTGGCGGTCGGGGGTGGCGCTTGGGGATGGTGGCTGTCGCCTTGTGGCGGTCGGCTGGTGGCGGTCGGGGATGGCGCTTGGGGATGGTGGCTGTCGCCTTGTGGCGGTCGGCTGGTGGCGGTCGGGGGTGGCGCTTGGGGATGGTGGCTGTCGCCTTGTGGCGGTCGGCTGGTGGCGGTCGGGGATGGCGCTTGGGGATGGTGGCTGTCGCCTTGTGGCGGTCGGCTGGTGGCGGTCGGGGGGTGGCGGTCGGGGATGGTGGCTGTCGCCTTGTGGCGGTCGGCGGTGGTGGTTTGGGACCGGCGTCCGGCGCAAAGTGCGTGTTGCGCGGGCCGGAGAAAATTTAGGCCAGGGGCCCGCCGCTGGAGAAATTTTTAGGTACCAGGGGTGGATTTTTTTTTGTCACCGCAGGAGGGGGACGTTGCCTCCGTCCGTGTCCGACGGAAAGTGCGTGTTGCGCGGGCCGGAGGAAGTTTAGGCCAGGGGCCCGCCGCTGGAGAAATTTTTAGGTACCAGGGGTGGATTTTTTTTGTCACCGCAGGAGGGGGACGTTGCCTCCGTCGGTGTCCGGCGGAAAGTGCGTGTTGCGCGGCCCGGAGAAAGTTTAGGCCCGGGGCCCGCCGCTGGAGGAATTTTTAGGTACCAGGAGCGGATGTACTTACTTCCACAGCGCCCGCGCGCTCCCGGCCGGTGTCCGAGGATGCTGCCTCATCCCCGGACGCGCCTCTTACGCACGCCCGCTG
>NW_026061195.1:35000-47500 GCF_024217435.2 Syngnathus scovelli
GCCACGATAGACGCCTCCCGCTTCGCGGTGGTCGGGAAGGCGTGTGCGGATATGTGCGGAGGTTGGGACTCGGGCTTGGTCTTTGAGAAATCGGTTTCGCGGTCGACCGGCGCGGCCGGCGGACGCCCACGTGGCGTGCCGCAAGTCGGATCGCGCGCTCGGCCTCCGTGGATGGCCTCTGGGTGAGGTTGAGCCGGGGCGTCTCGGTTTCGCTGCCGTACGGTTCGCGCTAGGCCTGCGCGGGCGGCGCGGGGCGCGCGCTCGCGCGGCGGCCGTAGCGCTGGAGTGCGACCCGCAAGTGGGGAGGAACCGTCCACCCAACGCCGGCGGTAGCCGGGGCCGGTGGGGGCCCTACCAAGGCGGGTCATGGGCGCATGTCGGTCAGGTTATAAGAGTGTTTTTTTCGCTCCGGGCTAGAGCCGGGTGAGGTCGTCTCGAACCACGTGCCTGAAGGCCGCCTCGCGCCGGATTCGGCCCCGCTCATTCGTCGGAGTGACCGCCCGACGCGGGCATCGCTAGATTAGCCGTGGCCCCGATCCTTCCCCATCGACAGCCTTTCGCCCCCTTCGCTCCGGCCTCTGAGGCGGCCGGTACCCCTTTCTTGGATGAGACAGAACCCTTGACGGGCCGTTCGCAGATTTTTGCCCGGGCTTTGTTTACCGAGGCGGCCGGTACCTCCGTCTGCCTTGGATGGACCGCATCCGCAGATTTTCGTCCGGCCTTAGCTTAAGGAGACGGCCGTTGCCTCCGATCCTCCGGGCTAGAGCCGGGTGAGGTCGTCTCGAACCACGTGCCTGAAGGCCGCCTCGCGCCGGATTCGGCCCCGCTCATTCGTCGGAGTGACCGCCCGACGCGGGCATCGCTAGATTAGCCGTGGCCCCGATCCTTCCCCATCGACAGCCTTTCGCCCCCTTCGCTCCGGCCTCTGAGGCGGCCGGTACCCCTTTCTTGGATGAGACAGAACCCTTGACGGGCCGTTCGCAGATTTTTGCCCGGCCTGTGTTTAAGGAGGCGGCCGGTACCTCCCTCCTTGGATGACCAACAACCCTTGACCGGCCATTCGCAGATTTTTGCCCGGCCTGTGTTTAAGGAGGCGGCCGGTACCTCCCTCCTTGGATGACCTTCTACCCTTGACGGGCCATTCGCAGATTTTTGCCCGGCCTGTGTTTAAGGAGGCGGCCGGTACCTCCCTCCTTGGATGACCTTCTACCCTTGACGGGCCATTCGCAGATTTTTGCCCGGCCTGTGTTTAAGGAGGCGGCCGGTACCTCCCTCCTTGGATGACCTTCTACCCTTGACGGGCCATTCGCAGATTTTTGCCCGGCCTGTGTTTAAGGAGGCGGCCGGTACCTCCCTCCTTGGATGACCTTCTACCCTTGACGGGCCATTCGCAGATTTTTGCCCGGCCTGTGTTTAAGGAGGCGGCCGGTACCTCCCTCCTTGGATGACCCACTACCCTTGACGGGCCCATTCGCAGATTTTTGCCCGGCCTGTGTTTAGGGAGGCGACCGGTCCTCCGTAGCTTGATCGGATTTCCCTTCCGGCCTGTGTTTAAGGAGGCGGCCGGTCCTCCGTAGCTTGATCGGATTTCCCTTCCAGCCTGTGTTTAAGGAGGCGGCTGGTCCTCCCCGGTCGGTTGCCAAGCGACCGGGACCCGCAAGTGGGCAGGAACCGTCCACCCAACGCCGGCGAGCCGGGGCCGGTGGGGGCCCTACCAAGGCGGGTCTAACTTCAGGCGGTGCAAACGGGGGAGGGGGGTAAGGACGGCTGCCGGGAGCAGACAGCCGTCCCCGGGAGGGGGTAGTAGCTTCGCGGCGGCCGCCGGGAGCAGACGGCCGTCCGCGCATTCTGCCAATGCCTGTAGGACTTTGAATATTTCACAGCCGTGCTGTGGCACTTAGAAAGTTTTTCAGAGACGTGGCACTTAGAAAGTTTTTTCAGAGATGTGGCACTTAGAAAGTTTTTCAGAGATGTGGCACTTAGAAAGTTTTTGAGAGATGTGGCACTTAGAAATTTTTTGAGAGATGTGGCACTTTGAAAATTTTTGAGAAATGTGGCACTTAGAAAATTTTCTCTCTCTCTCTGGAAGTGCCGTGCCTTCTTCAGTTCTGCTATCCGAGCAGGGGACGCTTGCTGGCGGCCGTTACCAGCGCTCGGACCAGGCCCAATTGATTTGCATGGAAAACAATTGCGTCCCCCATGCTCGTTCTGACTATATTTTGCGAAAGGGGGGTAAAGTGATGAGTACACTAAGTGGGGGGACCAACCCATGTACTCTAGAAAAAGTACATGGGTTGACAAAAGACCAGTTCG
This sequence comes from Syngnathus scovelli, assembly GCF_024217435.2. NCBI lineage: Eukaryota > Metazoa > Chordata > Actinopteri > Syngnathiformes > Syngnathidae > Syngnathus > Syngnathus scovelli. Next base: position 37,314 of record NW_026061195.1, read on the forward strand.
TACTGCACCCCTGGTACCCAAACCCCTGGTACCTTTAGGCACTTAGAAAAATTTCGCCCAAATTTGGAGGTCGCTCCAGGGGAAGAGGCCGAATTTTCGCCTATTACGGCCGACCGCGGGAACCAGCCGAGGCGGACGCTTTTCGGCGCAAGAGCCGTTGGCACTTAGAAAATATTCGCTAAACTTCAAAGGACCTCCAGGGGAAGAGGCCGAATTGTCACTTTTTCTGGCCGACATCGGGAACCAGCCGAGTCGGACTCTTTACGGCGGAGCAGCCGTTGGCACTTAGAAAATATTCGCCAAACTCGGCCGGACTTCCAGGGGAAGAGGCCGAATTGTCACTTGTTCTGCCCGACATCGGGAACCAGCCGAGTCGGACACTTTAAGGCGGAGCAGCCGTTGGCACTTAGAAAATATTCGCCAAACTTGAACGGACCTCCAGGGGAAGAGGCCGAATTTTCACCTGTTCTGGCCGACATCGGGAACCAGCCGAGTCGGACTCTTTAAGGCGGAGCAGCCGTTGGCACTTAGAAAATATTCGTTAAACTTGAAAGGACCTCCAGGGGAAGAGGCCGAATTGTCACTTGTTCTGGCCGACATCGGGAACCAGCCGAGTCGGACGCTTTAAGGCGGAGCAGCCGTTGGCACTTAGAAAATATTCGTTAAACTTGAAAAGACCTCCAGGGGAAGAGGCCGAATTGTCACTTGTTCTGGCCGACATCGGGAACCAGCCGAGTCGGGCCCTTTAAGGCTGAGCAGCCGTTGGCACTTAGGAAATATTTGCCTTAACTCGGCCGGACTTCCAGGGGAAGAGGCCGGATTTTCACTTGTTCTGGCCGACATCGGGAACCAGCCGAGTCGGACGCTTTAAGGCGGAGCAGCCGTTGGCACTTAGAAAATATTCCCCAAACTTGAACGGACCTCCAGGGGAAGAGGCCGAATTTTCACTTGTTCTGGCCGACATCGGGAACCAGCCGAGTCGGACTCTTTACGGCGGAACAGCCGTTGGCACTTGGGAAATATTCGCCGAACTCGGCCGGACTTCCAGGGGAAGAGGCCAATTTTTCACTTGTTCTGGACGACATCGGGAACCAGCCGAGTCGGACCCTTTACGGCGGAACAGCCGTTGGCACTTAGGAAATATTTGCCTTAACTCGGCCGGACTTCCAGGGGAAGAGGCCGGATTTTCACTTGTTCTGGCCGACATCGGGAACCAGCCCAGTCGGACTCTTTACGGCGGAGCAGCCGTTGGCACTTAGGAACTATTCGCCGAACTCGGCCGGACTTCCAGGGGAAGAGGCCGATTTTTCACTTGTTCTGGCCGACATCGGGAACCAGCCGAGTCGGACCCTTTACGGCGGAGCAGCCGTTGGCACTTAGAAAATATTCGTTAATCTTGAACGGACCTCCAGGGGAAGAGGCCGAATTTTCACTTGTTCTGGCCGACATCGGGAACCAGCCGAGTCGGACGCTTTACGGCGGAGCAGCCGTTGGCACTTAGGAAATATTCGTTAATCTTGAACGGACCTCCAGGGGAAGAGGCCGGATTTTCACTTGTTCTGGCCGACATCGGGAACCAGCCGAGTCGGACGCTTTAAGGCTGAGCAGCCGTTGGCACTTAGGAAATATTTGCCTTAACTCGGCCGGACTTCCAGGGGAAGAGGCCGGATTTTCACTTGTTCTGGCCGACATCGGGAACCAGCCGAGTCGGACGCTTTAAGGCTGAGCAGCCGTTGGCACTTAGGAAATATTTGCCTTAACTCGGCCGGACTTCCAGGGGAAGAGGCCGGATTTTCACTTGTTCTGGCCGACATCGGGAACCAGCCGAGTCGGACACTTTAAGGCTGAGCAGCCGTTGGCACTTAGGAAATATTTGCCTTAACTCGGCCGGACTTCCAGGGGAAGAGGCCGATTTTTCACTTGTTCTGGCCGACATCGGGAACCAGCCGAGTCGGACGCTTTACGGCGGAGCAGCCGTTGGCACTTAGGAAATATTCGTTAATCTTGAACGGACCTCCAGGGGAAGAGGCCGAATTTTCACTTGTTCTGGCCGACATCGGGAACCAGCCGAGTCGGACGCTTTACGGCGGAGCAGCCGTTGGCACTTAGGAAATATTCGTTAATCTTGAACGGACCTCCAGGGGAAGAGGCCGAATTTTCACTTGTTCTGGCCGACATCGGGAACCAGCCGAGTCGGACACTTTACGGCGGAGCAGCCGTTGGCACTTAGGAAATATTCGCCAAAATGTTCCGGACCTCCAGGGGAAGAGGCCAAATTTTCACTTGTTCTGGCCGACCGGGTGAACCGGCCGAGGCGGACACTTTACGGCGGAGCAGCCGTTGGCACTTAGGAAATATTCGCCAAAATGTTCCGGACCTCCAGGGGAAGAGGCCGAATTTTCACTTGTTCTGGCCGACCAAGGGAACCAGCCGAGGCGGACACTTTACGGCGGAGCAGCCGTTGGCACTTAGAAATTATTCAGACTTCCATAAACACACATCGGCCTTTTGCCGTCACTGCCCGGGATGGGCACCGTGGTAGCTCGGACAGTTCGTGTGACAGCTTCCGCTGGCACTTAGACAATTTTTAAAATGAAAATAAACAGTTCTGCACATACGTGCCGACTATATTTTGCGAAAGGGGGGTAAAGTGATGAGTACACTAAGTGGGGGGACCAAGTACATAAAGCCCACCCCTGGTACCTCAGAGAGGCCGAATTGACACATTTTGTGTCCGACCGCGGGAACCAGCCGAGGCGGACGCTTTTCGGCGCAAGAGCCGTTGGCACTTAGAAAATATTCGTTAATCTTGAACGGACCTCCAGGGGAAGAGGCCGAATTTTCACTTGTTCTGGCCGACATCAGGAACCAGCCCAGGCGGACGCTTTTCGGCGCAAGAGCCGTTGGCACTTAGAAGATATTCGTTAATCTTGAACGGACCTCCAGGGGAAGAGGCCGAATGTTCACTTGTTCTGGCCGACATCGGGAACCAGCCGAGTCGGACGCTTTACGGCGGAGCAGCCGTTGGCACTTAGAAAATATTCGTTAATCTTGAACGGACCTCCAGGGGAAGAGGCCGAATTTTCACTTGTTCTGGCCGACATCGGGAACCAGCCGAGTCGGACGCTTTACGGCGGAGCAGCCGTTGGCACTTTGAAAATATTCGTTAAACTTCAACTGACCTCCAGGGGAAGAGGCCGAGTTTCCACTTGTTCTGGCCGACATCGGGAACCAGCCGAGTCGGACACCTTACGGCGGAAGAGCCGATGGCACTTAGAAAATATTCGTTAAACTTGAACGGACCTCCAGGGGAAGAGGCCGAATTTTCGCTTGTTCAGGCCGACCGGAGGAACCGGCCGAGTCGGACACCTTACGGCGGAAGAGCCGATGGCACTTAGAAAATATTCGTTAAACTTGACAGGACCTCCAGGGGAAGAGGCCGAATTTTCGCTCGTTCAGGCCGACCGGAGGAACCGGCCGAGACGGACACCTTACGGCGGAAGAGCCGATGGCACTTAGAAAATATTCGTTAAACTTGACAGGACCTCCAGGGGAAGAGGCCGAATTTTCGCTCGTTCGGGCCGACCGGAGGAACCGGCCGGGTCGGACACCTTACGGCGGAAGAGCCGTTCGCACTTAGAAAATATTCGTTAAACTTGACAGGACCTCCAGGGGAAGAGGCCGAATTTTCGCTTGTTCAGGCCGACCGGAGGAACCGGCCGAGTCGGACACCTTACGGCGGAAGAGCCGATGGCACTTAGAAAATATTCGTTAAACTTGACAGGACCTCCAGGGGAAGAGGCCGAATTTTCGCTCGTTCAGGCCGACCGGAGGAACCGGCCGAGTCGGACACCTTACGGCGGAAGAGCCGATGGCACTTAGAAAATATTCGTTAAACTTGACAGGACCTCCAGGGGAAGAGGCCGAATTTTCGCTCGTTCAGGCCGACCGGAGGAACCGGCCGAGTCGGACACCTTACGGCGGAAGAGCCGATGGCACTTAGAAAATATTCGTTAAACTTGACAGGACCTCCAGGGGAAGAGGCCGAATTTTCGCTCGTTCAGGCCGACCGGAGGAACCGGCCGAGTCGGACACCTTACGGCGGAAGAGCCGATGGCACTTAGAAAATATTCGTTAAACTTGACAGGACCTCCAGGGGAAGAGGCCGAATTTTCGCTCGTTCAGGCCGACCGGAGGAACCGGCCGAGTCGGACACATTACGGCGGAAGAGCCGATGGCACTTAGAAAATATTCGCAGAAGTTGGCCGGACTTCCAGAGCGAGAGGCCGAATTGTCACATTATTTGGCCGACTAGGGGAACCGGCCGAGTCGGACACCTTACGGCGGAAGAGCCGATGGCACTTAGAAAATATTCGTTAAACTTGACAGGACCTCCAGGGGAAGAGGCCGAATTTTCGCTCGTTCAGGCCGACCGGAGGAACCAGCCGGGTCGGACACGTTACGGCGGAAGAGCCGTTCGCACTTAGAAAATATTCGTTAAACTTCACAGGACCTCCAGGGGAAGAGGCCGAATTTTCGCTCGTTCGGGCCGACCGGAGGAACCGGCCGGGTCGGACACGTTACGGCGCAACAGCCGTTGGCACTTTGAAAATATTCGCCAAAATGTTCCGGACCTCCAGGGGAAGAGGCCGAATTTTCGCTCGTTCGGGCCGACCGGAGGAACCAGCCGGGTCGGACACGTTACGGCGCAACAGCCGTTCGCACTTAGAAAATATTCGCCAAAGTCGTCCGGACCTCCAGGGGAAGAGGCCGAATTTTCGCTCGTTCGGGCCGACCGGAGGAACCAGCCGGGTCGGACACGTTACGGCGATACAGCCGTTGGCACTTTGAAAATATTCGCCAAAATGTTCCGGACCTCCAGGGGAAGAGGCCGAATTTTCGCTCGTTCGGGCCGACCGAAGGAACCAGCCGGGTAGGACACTTTACGGCGGAACGGCCGTTGGCACTTTGAAAATATTCGCCAAAATGTTCCGGACCTCCAGGGGAAGAGGCCGAATTTTCGCTCGTTCGGGCCGACCGGAGGAACCGGCCGGGTCGGACACGTTACGGCGCAACAGCCGTTGGCACTTTGAAAATATTCGCCAAAATGTTCCGGACCTCCAGGGGAAGAGGCCGAATTTTCGCTCGTTCGGGCCGACCGGAGGAACCAGCCGGGTCGGACACGTTACGGCGGAACAGCCGTTGGCACTTTGAAAATATTCGCCAAATGTTCCGGACCTCCAGGGGAAGAGGCCGAATTTTCGCTCGTTCGGGCCGACCGGGAGAACCAGCCGAGGCGGACACTTTACGGCGGTTGAGCCGTTGGCACTTAGAAATTATTCAGACTTCCATCAAACACACATCGGCCTTTTGCCGTCACTGCCCGGGATGGGCACCGTGGTAGCTCGGACAGTTCGTGTGACAGCTTCCGCTGGCACTTAGAAAATTTTTAAAATGAAAATAAACAGTTCTGCACATACGTGCCGACTATATTTTGCGAAAGGGGGGTAAAGTGATGAGTACACTAACTGGGGGGACCAAGTACATAAAGCCTACCCCTGGTACCTCAGAGAGGCCGAATTTTCGAATTCTGAGGCCGAGCTGGGGAACCAGACGAGGCGGACACTTTTCCGAGCGAGAGCCGATGGCACTTAGAAAATTTTCGGCTAAGTCGGCAGGACTTCCAGAGCGAGAGGCCGAATATTCGTCATCTGTGGCCGACCGGGGAACCAGCGAAGGCGGATAGGCGGTCACGGAGGTCCCGCCGGCTGGTCCGCGGGCCAATTTGGGTCCCGTAATTTAGCGGTCGCGGTCCGGAATCCACGCCGAGGGGGGAACCAGCGGAGGCGGATAGGCGGTCACGGAGGTCCCGCCGGCTGGTCCGCGGGCCAATTGGGGTCCCGTAAGTTAGCGGTCGCGGCCCGGAATTCGCGCCGGCCGGGGAACCAGCGCAGGCGGATAGGCGGTCACGGAGGTCCCGCCGGCTGGTCCGCGGGCCAATCGGGGTCCCGTAAGTTAGCGGTCGCGGCCCGGAATTCGCGCCGGCCGGGGAACCAGCGCAGGCGGATAGGCGGTCACGGAGGTCCCGCCGGCTGGTCCGCGGGCCAATCGGGGTCCCGTAAGTTAGCGGTCGCGGCCCGGAATTCGCGCCGGCCGGGGAACCAGCGCAGGCGGATAGGCGGTCACGGAGGTCCCGCCGGCTGGTCCGCGGGCCAATCGGGGTCCCGTAAGTTAGCGGTCGCGGCCCGGAATTCGCGCCGGCCCGCAGCCACCGCCAGGCGGATAGGCTGTCACGGAGGTCCCGCCGGCCGGTCCGCGGGGGGAACTGCGCCCTCTGGCGGACACGCCATTGTAAATGAATGGGGTTTGGCACTTAGTGCATTTTTCGCCGAAGCCGACGAGCGCTCCGGGCGAGGAGGCCGGATTCTCGCCATCCGTGGCCGGCCGGGGAACCGGCCAAGGCGGATAGGCGGTCACGGGGGTCCCGCCGGCTGGTCCGCGGGCCAATTGGGGTCCCGTAAGTTAGCGGTCGCGGCCCGGAATCCGCGCCGGCCAGCAGCCACCGGGAGGCGGGTAGGCTGTCACGGAGGTCCCGCCGGCTGGTCCGCGGGCCATTTAGGGTCCCGTAGGTGAGCGGTCGCGGCCCGGAATCCAGGCCGGCCAGGAGGCACCGCCAGGCGGATAGGCGGTCACGGAGGTCCCGCCAGCTGGTCCGCGGGCCATTTATGGTCCCGTAAGTTAGCGGTCGCGGCCCGGAATCCACGCCGGCCAGGAGGCACCGGCAGGCGGATGGGCTTTCACGGAGGTCCCGCCAGCTGGTCCGCGGGCCAATTAGGGTCCCGTAAGTTAGCGGTCGCGGCCCGGAATCCGCGCCGGCCAGCAGCCACCGCCAGGCGGGTAGGCTGTCACGGAGGTCCCGCCAGCTGGTCCGCGGGCCAATTAGGGTCCCGTAAGTTAGCGGTCGCGGCCCGGAATCCGCGCCGGCCAGCAGCCACCGCCAGGCGGGTAGGCTGTCACGGAGGTCCCGCCGGCCGGTCCGCGGGCCAATCAGGGTCCCGTAAGTGAGCGGTCGCGGCCCGGAATGCACGCCGGCCAGGAGGCACCGCCAGGCGGATAGGCGGTCACGGAGGTCCCGGCGGCCGGTCCGCTGGCCAATTACCTCCAGCCGAGCGGATATGAACTTTATTAGCACCTTCTACGAGATGGCGGAGCCTTATTCGACAACCAGCACCTCGGCTTAGCATTTTCCACGGCCCGCTGATCTTCCAGAAGACGTCCAGCCGGTTTCCTCCTCACATTTTAAGCCGGCCGAGGCTTCCGGCACCCCGGCTAAGCTTTCTCCACGGCCCGCTGAGCTTCCAGAAGACCTCCAGCCGGTTCTCCCGGTGCTTTCCTCCTCACGTTTTAAGCCGGCCGAGGCTTCCGGCACCCCGGCTGAGCTTTTTCCCACGTCCCGCTGAGTTTCCAGGGGACCTCCGGCCGGTTCTCCGCGCGCTTTCCTCCTCACTTTTAAGCCGGCCGAGGCTCCCGGCACCCCGGCCAAGCGTTTCCCACGGCCCGCTGAGCTTCCAGGGGACCTCCGGCCGGTTCTCCGCGCGCCCCCCTCCTAACTCGACGCCCGAGGAGGCTCCCGGCACCCCGGCTAAGCGATTTGAACGGCCCGCTGATCTCCCGGAGGTCGCAACGGGGAATTGCCTCCCTCTCGCGGACACGGCGCGTAAATGCACCGCCTCTCGCACTTGGCGCACACTCACTGGCATCGCTACGCCTCCCGTGGCACTTTAAGCGACCGGGACCACCGCGAGCGCGGGCGATGACTAAGAGGCTCCCCGGCCGGCCTCGCGGAGCTCCGACGCTCCCCCGCCGGACTTCCGGCGGCCGGCCGGAGCCTCGGCACGGCTGCCGCACTCCCTAATAACACCCCGCGGACCCCCGCGAGCCGAACGCTCGCTGCCGCGGGCGACCCCTGCCAAGGCGGACGCGTGACGGCGCGGGAGCCCTCGGCACTATATCACGGTCACGTATGTAGTCAAATCGTGTAAAATCACCGTTAGTTTATTCATAATATAGGTAATAATTAAATAAATATTAACATCGCGTATATTATTAATAAACACATGTATGTATTTATTTAATAATTAAATAAATATTAACATCGCGTATAATCATGCGCAATACTTCGTGGCCGACCGGGGAACCGGCGAAGGCGGACGCATCGCGGCGCGAGAGCCGTTGGCACTTTGGAAAAAAAATAAATAAATAAATAAATAATAATTCGCCGACCGGGCTCCGGGGGAAGAGGCCGGCTTTTCGCCGTTCGCGGCCGACCGGGGAACCGGCGAAGGCGGACGCGCTCTCTAACGAGCCCCGCCGGCCGGAGGAAGTGCGCCCTCTGGCGGACACGCCGTTGTAAATGAATGGGGTTTGGCACTTAGTGCATTTTTCGCCCAAGTCGAAGCGCGCTCCGGGCGAGGAGGCCGGATTCTCGCCACCCGTGGCCGGCCGGGGAACCGGCCAAGGCGGACGCGCTCTCTAACGAGCCCCGCCGGCCGGAGGAAGTGCGCCCTCTGGCGGACACGCCGTTGTAAATGAATGGGGTTTGGCACTTGGTGCATTTTTCGCCCAAGTCGAAGCGCGCTCCGGGCGAGGAGGCCGGATTCTCGCCACCCGTGGCCGGCCGGGGAACCGGCCAAGGCGGACGCGCTCTCTAACGAGCCCCGCCGGCCGGAGGAAGTGCGCCCTCTGGCGGACACGCCGTTGTAAATGAATGGGGTTTGGCACTTGGTGCATTTTTCGCCCAAGTCGAAGCGCGCTCCGGGCGAGGAGGCCGGATTCTCGCCACCCGTGGCCGGCCGGGGAACCGGCGAAGGCGGATAGGCTTTCACGGAGGATCCGCCGGCTGGTCCGCGGGCCGATTAGGGTCCCGCGAGTGAGCGGTGGCGGTCCGGAATCCAGGCCGGCCAGGAGGCACCGCCAGGCGGATAGGCTTTCACGGAGGTCCCGCCGGCTGGTCCGCGGGCCGATTAGGGTCCCGCGAGTGAGCGGTGGCGGTCCGGAATCCAGGCCGGCCCGGAGCCACCGCCAGGCGGATAGGCTTTCACGGAGGAGCCGCCGGCTGGTCCGCGGGCCGTTTAGGGTCCCGTAAGTTAGCGGTCGCGGTCCGGAATCCAGGCCGTCCAGGAGGCACCGCCAGGCGGATAGGCTTTCACGGAGGTCCCGCCGGCTGGTCCGCGGGCCGATTAGGGTCCCGCGAGTGAGCGGTGGCGGTCCGGAATCCAGGCCGGCCCGGAGCCACCGCCAGGCGGATAGGCTTTCACGGAGGAGCCGCCGGCTGGTCCGCGGGCCGTTTAGGGTCCCGTAAGTTAGCGGTCGCGGTCCGGAATCCAGGCCGTCCAGGAGGCACCGCCAGGCGGATAGGCTTTCACGGAGGACCCGCCGGCTGGTCCGCGGGCCGTTTAGGCTCCCGTAAGTTAGCGGTCGCGGTCCGGAATACAGGCCGTCCAGGAGGCACTGCCAGGCGGATACACTCTCTAACGAGCCCCGCCGGCTGGTCCGCCGGGGGAAGTGCGCCCTCTGGCGGACACGCCGTTGTAAATGAATGGGGTTTGGCACTTAGTGCATTTTTCGACCAGCGGCAACGCAGGCTGACGGGCGGCCGCTTCCACGGGCCGGCACTACTCTACGGAGGCGCTAGCCGCCTCCGGTGGGGGCCGTGTGATCTCGCTGGATGCCCGAGGACCTTCCGCCAGGCCCGGCCGCAGCTTTTGCGCGCGCCCGGTCCTATTATCTGGTGGAAGCTGGAGGCCGGGGCTCGGCAGCTCGCTGCCCGGGGACCTTCCGCGAGGCCCGGCCGCAGCTTTTACGCACGGCCGCTGCTATTCTCCGGCTCCGGCTTCGTCCCGGAGGGTGCTTGGGGAACGGCGGCGCACACCGCGAACGGCCGGTGGCGGTCGGCCGGTGGCGGTCGGCTGGTGGCGGTCGGCTGGTGGCGGTCGGGGATGGCGCTTGGGGATGGTGGCTGTCGCCTTGTGGCGGTCGGCTGGTGGCGGTCGGGGGTGGCGCTTGGGGATGGTGGCTGTCGCCTTGTGGCGGTCGGCTGGTGGCGGTCGGCTGGTGGCGGTCGGCTGGTGGCGGTCGGGTGGTGGCGGTCGGGGATGGCGCTTGGGGATGGTGGCTGTCGCCTTGTG
>NW_026061195.1:60000-75130 GCF_024217435.2 Syngnathus scovelli
TGAGGCGGCCGGTACCCCTTTCTTGGATGAGACAGAACCCTTGACGGGCCGTTCGCAGATTTTTGCCCGGCCTGTGTTTAAGGAGGCGGCCGGTACCTCCCTCCTTGGATGACCAACAACCCTTGACGGGCCATTCGCAGATTTTTGCCCGGCCTGTGTTTAAGGAGGCGGCCGGTACCTCCCTCCTTGGATGACCTTCTACCCTTGACGGGCCATTCGCAGATTTTTGCCCGGCCTGTGTTTAAGGAGGCGGCCGGTACCTCCCTCCTTGGATGACCTTCTACCCTTGACGGGCCATTCGCAGATTTTTGCCCGGCCTGTGTTTAAGGAGGCGGCCGGTACCTCCCTCCTTGGATGACCCACTACCCTTGACGGGCCCATTCGCAGATTTTTGCCCGGCCTGTGTTTAGGGAGGCGACCGGTCCTCCGTAGCTTGATCGGATTTCCCTTCCGGCCTGTGTTTAAGGAGGCGGCCGGTCCTCCGTAGCTTGATCGGATTTCCCTTCCAGCCTGTGTTTAAGGAGGCGGCTGGTCCTCCCCGGTCGGTTGCCAAGCGACCGGGACCCGCAAGTGGGCAGGAACCGTCCACCCAACGCCGGCGAGCCGGGGCCGGTGGGGGCCCTACCAAGGCGGGTCTAACTTCAGGCGGTGCAAACGGGGGAGGGGGGTAAGGACGGCTGCCGGGAGCAGACAGCCGTCCCCGGGAGGGGGTAGTAGCTTCGCGGCGGCCGCCGGGAGCAGACGGCCGTCCGCGGATTCTGCCAATGCCTGTAGGACTTTGAATATTTCACAGCCGTGCTGTGGCACTTAGAAAATTTTTCAGAGATGTGGCACTTAGAAAGTTTTTCAGAGATGTGGCACTTAGAAAGTTTTTCAGAGATGTGGCACTTAGAAAGTTTTTCAGAGATGTGGCACTTTGAACATTTTTGAGAGATGTGGCACTTTGAAAATTTTTGAGAAATGTGGCACTTTGAAAATTTTTGAGAAATGTGGCACTTTGAAAATTTTTGAGAAATGTGGCACTTAGAAAATTTTCTCTCTCTCTCTGGAAGTGCCGTGCCTTCTTCAGTTCTGCTATCCGAGCAGGGGACGCTTGCTGGCGGCCGTTACCAGCGCTCGGACCAGGCCCAATTGATTTGCATGGAAAACAATTGCGTCCCCCATGCTCGTTCTGACTATATTTTGCGAAAGGGGGGTAAAGTGATGAGTACACTAAGTGGGGGGACCAACCCATGTACTCTAGAAAAAGTACATGGGTTGACAAAAGACCAGTTCGTACTGCACCCCTGGTACCCAAACCCCTGGTACCTTTAGGCACTTAGAAAAATTTCGCCCAAATTTGGAGGTCGCTCCAGGGGAAGAGGCCGAATTTTCGCCTATTACGGCCGACCGCGGGAACCAGCCGAGGCGGACGCTTTTCGGCGCAAGAGCCGTTGGCACTTAGAAAATATTCGCTAAACTTCAAAGGACCTCCAGGGGAAGAGGCCGAATTGTCACTTTTTCTGGCCGACATCGGGAACCAGCCGAGTCGGACTCTTTACGGCGGAGCAGCCGTTGGCACTTAGAAAATATTCGCCAAACTCGGCCGGACTTCCAGGGGAAGAGGCCGAATTGTCACTTGTTCTGCCCGACATCGGGAACCAGCCGAGTCGGACACTTTAAGGCGGAGCAGCCGTTGGCACTTAGAAAATATTCGCCAAACTTGAACGGACCTCCAGGGGAAGAGGCCGAATTTTCACCTGTTCTGGCCGACATCGGGAACCAGCCGAGTCGGACGCTTTTCGGCGCAAGAGCCGTTGGAACTTAGAAAATATTCGCTAAACTTCAAAGGACCTCCAGGGGAAGAGGCCGAATTGTCACTTGTTCTGGCCGACATCGGGAACCAGCCGAGTCGGACTCTTTACGGCGGAGCAGCCGTTGGCACTTAGAAAATATTCGCCAAACTCGGCCGGACTTCCAGGGGAAGAGGCCGAATTGTCACTTGTTCTGCCCGACATCGGGAACCAGCCGAGTCGGACACTTTAAGGCGGAGCAGCCGTTGGCACTTAGAAAATATTCGCCAAACTTGAACGGACCTCCAGGGGAAGAGGCCGAATTTTCACCTGTTCTGGCCGACATCGGGAACCAGCCGAGTCGGACGCTTTAAGGCGGAGCAGCCGTTGGCACTTAGAAAATATTCGTTAAACTTGAAAGGACCTCCAGGGGAAGAGGCCGAATTGTCACTTGTTCTGGCCGACATCGGGAACCAGCCGAGTCGGACGCTTTAAGGCGGAGCAGCCGTCGGCACTTAGAAAATATTCGTTAAACTTGAAAAGACCTCCAGGGGAAGAGGCCGAATTGTCACTTGTTCTGGCCGACATCGGGAACCAGACGAGTCGGGCCCTTTAAGGCTGAGCAGCCCTTGGCACTTAGGAAATATTTGCCTTAACTCGGCCGGACTTCCAGGGGAAGAGGCCGGATTTTCACTTGTTCTGGCCAACATCGGGAACCAGCCGAGTCGGACACTTAAAGGCTGAGCAGCCGTTGGCACTTAGGAAATATTTGCCTTAACTCGGCCGGACTTCCAGGGGAAGAGGCCGGATTTTCACTTGTTCTGGCCGACATCGGGAACCAGCCGAGTCGGACACTTTAAGGCTGAGCAGCCGTTGGCACTTAGGAAATATTTGCCTTAACTCGGCCGGACTTCCAGGGGAAGAGGCCGATTTTTCACTTGTTCTGGCCGACCGGGGGAACCAGCCGAGTCGGACACTTTACGGCGGAGCAGCCGTTGGCACTTAGGAAATATTCGCCAAAATGTTCCGGACCTCCAGGGGAAGAGGCCAAATTTTCACTTGTTCTGGCCGACCGGGTGAACCGGCCGAGGCGGACACTTTACGGCGGAGCAGCCGTTGGCACTTAGGAAATATTCGCCAAAATGTTCCGGACCTCCAGGGGAAGAGGCCAAATTTTCACTTGTTCTGGCCGACCGGGTGAACCGGCCGAGGCGGACACTTTACGGCGGAGCAGCCGTTGGCACTTAGGAAATATTCGCCAAAATGTTCCGGACCTCCAGGGGAAGAGGCCGAATTTTCACTTGTTCTGGCCGACCGGGGGAACCAGCCGAGGCGGACACTTTACGGCGGAGCAGCCGTTGGCACTTAGGAAATATTCGCCAAAATGTTCCGGACCTCCAGGGGAAGAGGCCGAATTTTCGCTCGTTCGGGCCGACCGGGAGAACCAGCCGAGGCGGACACTTTACGGCGGTTGAGCCGTTGGCACTTAGAAATTATTCAGACTTCCATCAAACACACATCGGCCTTTTGCCGTCACTGCCCGGGATGGGCACCGTGGTAGCTCGGACAGTTCGCGTGACAGCTTCCGCTGGCACTTAGACAATTTTTAAAATGAAAATAAACAGTTCTGCACATACGTGCCGACTATATTTTGCGAAATGGGGGTAAAGTGATGAGTACACTAAGTGGGGGGACCAAGTACATAAAGCCCACCCCTGGTACCTCAGAGAGGCCGAATTGACACATTTTGTGTCCGACCGCGGGAACCAGCCGAGGCGGACGCTTTTCGGCGCAAGAGCCGTTGGCACTTAGAAAATATTCGTTAATCTTGAACGGACCTCCAGGGGAAGAGGCCGAATTTTCACTTGTTCTGGCCGACATCGGGAACCAGCCGAGGCGGACGCTTTTCGGCGCAAGAGCCGTTGGCACTTAGAAAATATTCGTTAATCGTGAACGGACCTCCAGGGGAAGAGGCCGAATTTTCACTTGTTCTGGCCGACATCGGGAACCAGCCGAGGCGGACGCTTTTCGGCGCAAGAGCCGTTGGCACTTAGAAAATATTCGTTAATCTTGAACGGACCTCCAGGGGAAGAGGCCGAATTTTCACTTGTTCTGGCCGACATCGGGAACCAGCCGAAGCGGACGCTTTACGGCGGAGCAGCCGTTGGCACTTAGAAAATATTCGTTAATCTTGAACGGACCTCCAGGGGAAGAGGCCGAATTTTCACTTGTTCTGGCCGACATCGGGAACCAGCCGAGTCGGACGCTTTTCGGCGCAAGAGCCGTTGGCACTTAGAAAATATTCGTTAATCTTGAACGGACCTCCAGGGGAAGAGGCCGAATTTTCACTTGTTCTGGCCGACATCGGGAACCAGCCGAGTCGGACTCTTTACGGCGGAACAGCCGTTGGCACTTAGGAAATATTCGCCGAACTCGGCCGGACTTCCAGGGGAAGAGGCCGAATTTTCACTTGTTCTGGCCGACATCGGGAACCAGCCGAGGCGGACGCTTTTCGGCGCAAGAGCCGTTGGCACTTAGAAAATATTCGTTAATCTTGAACGGACCTCCAGGGGAAGAGGCCGAATTTTCGCTCGTTCGGGCCGACCGGAGGAACCAGCCGGGTCGGACACGTTACGGCGCAACAGCCGTTGGCACTTTGAAAATATTCGCCAAAATGTTCCGGACCTCCAGGGGAAGAGGCCGTATTTTCGCTCGTTCGGGCCGACCGGAGGAACCGGCCGGGTCGGACACGTTACGGCGCAACAGCCGTTAGCACTTAGAAATTATTCGTTAAACTTGAACGGACCTCCAGGGTTAAGAGGCCGAATTTTCGCTCGTTCGGGCCGACCGGAGGAACCAGCCGGGTCGGACACTTTACGGCCCAACAGCCGTTGGCACTTTGAAAATATTCGCCAAAGTCGTCCGGACCTCCAGGGGAAGAGGCCGAATTTTCGCTCGTTCGGGCCGACCGGAGGAACCAGCCGGGTCGGACACTTTACGGCGGAACGGCCGTTGGCACTTTGAAAATATTCGCCAAAATGTTCCGGACCTCCAGGGGAAGAGGCCGAATTTTCGCTCGTTCGGGCCGACCGGAGGAACCGGCCGGGTCGGACACGTTACGGCGCAACAGCCGTTGGCACTTTGAAAATATTCGCCAAAATGTTCCGGACCTCCAGGGGAAGAGGCCGAATTTTCGCTCGTTCGGGCCGACCGGAGGAACCAGCCGGGTCGGACACTTTACGGCCCAACAGCCGTTGGCACTTTGAAAATATTCGCCAAAGTCGTCCGGACCTCCAGGGGAAGAGGCCGAATTTTCGCTCGTTCAGGCCGACCGGAGGAACCAGCCGGGTCGGACACGTTACGGCGCAACAGCCGTTCGCACTTAGAAAATATTCGCCAAAGTCGTCCGGACCTCCAGGGGAAGAGGCCGAATTTTCGCTCGTTCGGGCCGACCGGAGGAACCAGCCGGGTCGGACACGTTACGGCGGAACAGCCGTTGGCACTTTGAAAATATTCGCCAAAATGTTCCGGACCTCCAGGGGAAGAGGCCGAATTTTCGCTCGTTCGGGCCGACCGGGAGAACCAGCCGAGGCGGACACTTTACGGCGGTTGAGCCGTTGGCACTTAGAAATTATTCAGACTTCCATCAAACACACATCGGCCTTTTGCCGTCACTGCCCGGGATGGGCACCGTGGTAGCTCGGACAGTTCGTGTGACAGCTTCCGCTGGCACTTAGAAAATTTTTAAAATGAAAATAAACAGTTCTGCACATACGTGCCGACTATATTTTGCGAAAGGGGGGTAAAGTGATGAGTACACTAACTGGGGGGACCAAGTACATAAAGCCTACCCCTGGTACCTCAGAGAGGCCGAATTTTCGAATTCTGAGGCCGAGCTGGGGAACCAGACGAGGCGGACACTTTTCCGAGCGAGAGCCGATGGCACTTAGAAAATTTTCGGCTAAGTCGGCAGGACTTCCAGAGCGAGAGGCCGAATATTCGTCATCTGTGGCCGACCGGGGAACCAGCGAAGGCGGATAGGCGGTCACGGAGGTCCCGCCGGCTGGTCCGCGGGCCAATTTGGGTCCCGTAATTTAGCGGTCGCGGTCCGGAATCCACGCCGAGCGGGGAACCAGCGGAGGCGGATAGGCGGTCACGGAGGTCCCGCCGGCTGGTCCGCGGGCCAATTGGGGTCCCGTAAGTTAGCGGTCGCGGCCCGGAATTCGCGCCGGCCGGGGAACCAGCGCAGGCGGATAGGCGGTCACGGAGGTCCCGCCGGCTGGTCCGCGGGCCAATCGGGGTCCCGTAAGTTAGCGGTCGCGGCCCGGAATTCGCGCCGGCCGGGGAACCAGCGCAGGCGGATAGGCGGTCACGGAGGTCCCGCCGGCTGGTCCGCGGGCCAATCGGGGTCCCGTAAGTTAGCGGTCGCGGCCCGGAATTCGCGCCGGCCGGGGAACCAGCGCAGGCGGATAGGCGGTCACGGAGGTCCCGCCGGCTGGTCCGCGGGCCAATCGGGGTCCCGTAAGTTAGCGGTCGCGGCCCGGAATTCGCGCCGGCCGGGGAACCAGCGCAGGCGGATAGGCGGTCACGGAGGTCCCGCCGGCTGGTCCGCGGGCCAATCGGGGTCCCGTAAGTTAGCGGTCGCGGCCCGGAATTCGCGCCGGCCGGGGAACCAGCGCAGGCGGATAGGCGGTCACGGAGGTCCCGCCGGCTGGTCCGCGGGCCAATCGGGGTCCCGTAAGTTAGCGGTCGCGGCCCGGAATTCGCGCCGGCCGGGGAACCAGCGCAGGCGGATAGGCGGTCACGGAGGTCCCGCCGGCTGGTCCGCGGGCCAATCGGGGTCCCGTAAGTTAGCGGTCGCGGCCCGGAATCCGCGCCGGCCCGCAGCCACCGCCAGGCGGATAGGCTGTCACGGAGGTCCCGCCGGCCGGTCCGCGGGGGGAACTGCGCCCTCTGGCGGACACGCCATTGTAAATGAATGGGGTTTGGCACTTAGTGCATTTTTCGCCGAAGCCGACGAGCGCTCCGGGCGAGGAGGCCGGATTCTCGCCATCCGTGGCCGGCCGGGGAACCGGCCAAGGCGGATAGGCGGTCACGGGGGTCCCGCCGGCTGGTCCGCGGGCCAATTGGGGTCCCGTAAGTTAGCGGTCGCGGCCCGGAATCCGCGCCGGCCAGCAGCCACCGGGAGGCGGATAGGCTGTCACGGAGGTCCCGCCGGCTGGTCCGCGGGCCATTTAGGGTCCCGCGAGTGAGCGGTCGCGGTCCGGAATCCAGGCCGGCCAGGAGGCACCGCCAGGCGGATAGGCGGTCACGGAGGTCCCGCCAGCTGGTCCGCGGGCCATTTATGGTCCCGTAAGTTAGCGGTCGCGGCCCGGAATGCACGCCGGCCAGGAGGCACCGCCAGGCGGGTAGGCTGTCACGGAGGTCCCGCCGGCCGGTCCGCGGGCCAATTACCTCCAGCCGAGCGGATATGAACTTTATTAGCACCTTCTACGAGATGGCGGAGCCTTATTCGACAACCAGCACCTCGGCTTAGCATTTTCCACGGCCCGCTGATCTTCCAGAAGACGTCCAGCCGGTTTCCTCCTCACATTTTAAGCCGGCCGAGGCTTCCGGCACCCCGGCTAAGCTTTCTCCACGGCCCGCTGAGCTTCCAGGGGACCTCCGGCCGGTTCTCCCGGTGCCTCGCGCCTCGCTTTGTGAGCCGGCCGAGGCTTCCAGCACCTCGGCTGAGCGTTTCCCACGGCCCGCTGAGCTTCCAGGGGACCTCCAGCCGGTTCTCCCGGTGCCTCGCGCCTCGCTTTGTGAGCCGGCCGAGGCTTCCAGCACCTCGGCTGAGCGTTTCCCACGGCCCGCTGAGCTTCCAGGGTACCTCCAGCCGGTTCTCCCGGTGCCTCGCGCCTCGCTTTGAGAGCCGGCCGAGGCTTCCAGCACCTCGGCTGAGCGTTTTCGGCGGCCCGTTGCTCTCCCGGAGGTCGCAACGGGGAGTTACCTCCCTCTCGCGGACACGGCGAGTAAATACACCGCCTCTCGCACTTGGCGCACACTCACTCGCATTGCTACGCCTCCCGTGGCACTTTAAGCGGCCGAACGGCGGGAGTAACTACGACTCTCTTAAGGTAGGCTCACTTGACTATTTATTCATGTATTTATTTATTTTTGACGGTTCGCGGAGGCGATGACGCTCCGCGCGGGTAAACGGCGGGAGTAACTGTGACTCTCTTAAGGTAGGCTCACTTGACATCTATTTATTTATGTATTTATTTATTTTTGACGGTTCGCGGAGGCGATGACGCTCCGCGCGGGTAAACGGCGGGAGTAACTGTGACTCTCTTAAGGTAGGCTCACTTGACATCTATTTATTTATGTATTTATTTATTTTTGACGGTTCGCGGAGGCGATGACGCTCCGCGCGGGTAAACGGCGGGAGTAACTGTGACTCTCTTAAGGTAGGCTCACTTGACATCTATTTATTTATGTATTTATTTATTTTTGACGGTTCGCGGAGGCGATGACGCTCCGCGCGGGTAAACGGCGGGAGTAACTGTGACTCTCTTAAGGTAGGCTCACTTGACATCTATTTATTTATGTATTTATTTATTTTTGACGGTTCGCGGAGGCGATGACGCTCCGCGCGGGTAAACGGCGGGAGTAACTGTGACTCTCTTAAGGTAGGCTCACTTGACATCTATTTATTTATGTATTTATTTATTTTTGACGGTTCGCGGAGGCGATGACGCTCCGCGCGGGTAAACGGCGGGAGTAACTGTGACTCTCTTAAGGTAGGCTCACTTGACATCTATTTATTTATGTATTTATTTATTTTTGACGGTTCGCGGAGGCGATGACGCTCCGCGCGGGTAAACGGCGGGAGTAACTGTGACTCTCTTAAGGTAGGCTCACTTGACATCTATTTATTTATGTATTTATTTATTTTTGACGGTTCGCGGAGGCGATGACGCTCCGCGCGGGTAAACGGCGGGAGTAACTGTGACTCTCTTAAGGTAGGCTCACTTGACATTTATTTATTTATGAATTTATTTATTTTTGACGGTTCGCGGAGGCGATGACGCTCCGCGCGGGTAAACGGCGGGAGTAACTGTGACTCTCTTAAGGTAGCCTGACTCGACGTCTTTTTCAACGGTGGCTGGAGGACCCGGGCGGTTCTCGGGGGTGCGTCGCTCCTCACTTTTGACGCCCGAGGAGGCTCCCGGCACCTCGGCTACGCGTTTTCGGCGGCCCGCTGAGCTTCCAGAAGACCTCCAGCCGGTTCTCCCGGTGCTTTCCTCCTCACGTTTTAAGCCGGCCGAGGCTCCCGGCACCCCGGCCAAGCGTTTCCCACGGCCCGCTGAGCTTCCAGGGGACCTCCGGCCGGTTCTCTCCGCGCGCTTTCCTCCTCACTTTTAAGCCGGCCGAGGCTTCCGGCACCCCGGCCAAGCGTTTCCCACGTCCCGCTGAGCTTCCAGGGGACCTCCGGCCGGTTCTCCGCGCGCTTTCCTCCTCACATTTTAAGCCGGCCGAGGCTCCAGGCACCCCGGCTAAGCTTTCTCCACGGCCCGCTGAGCTTCCAGGGGACCTCCGGCCGGTTCTCCGCGCGCTTTCCTCCTCACTTTTAAGCCGGCCGAGGCTTCCGGCACCCCGGCCAAGCCTTTCCCACGGCCCGCTGAGCTTCCAGGGGACATCCAGCCGGTTCTCCGCGCGCCCCCCTCCTAACTCGACGCCCGAGGAGGCTCCAGGCACCCCGGCCGAGCCTTTTCGGCGGCCCGCTGATCTCCCGGAGGTCGCAACGGGGAATTGCCTCCCTCTCGCGGACACGGCGCGTAAATGCACCGCCTCTCGCACTTTGCGCACACTCACTCGCATCGCTACGCCTCCCGTGGCACTTTAAGCGACCGGGACCACCGCGAGCGCGGGCGATGACTAAGAGGCTCCCCGGCCGGCCTCGCGGAGCTCCGACGCTCCCCCGCGGGACTTCCGGCGGCCGGCCGGAGCCTCGGCACGGCTGCCGCACTCCCTAATAACACCCCGCGGACCCCCGCGAGCCGAACGCTCGCTGCCGCGGGCGACCCGTGCCAAGGCGGACGCGTGACGGCGCGGGAGCCCTCGGCACTATATCACGGTCACGTATGTAGTCAAATCGTGTAAAATCACCGTTAGTTTATTCATAATATAGGTAATAATTAAATAAATATTAACATCGCGTATATCATTAATAAACACATGTATGTATTTATTTAATAATTAAATAAATATTAACATCGCGTATAATCATGCGCAATACTTCGTGGCCGACCGGGGAACCGGCGAAGGCGGACGCATCGCGGCGCGAGAGCCGTTGGCACTTTGGAAAAATAAATAAATAAATAAATAAATAAATAATAATTCGCCGACCGGGCTCCGGGGGGAGAGGCCGATTTTTGGCCGTTCGTGGCCGACCGGGGAACCGGCGAAGGCGGACGCATCGCGGCGCGAGAGCCGTTGGCACTTTGGAAAAATAAATAAATAAATAAATAAATAATTCGCCGACCGGGCTCCGGGGCAAGAGGCCGAATTTTCGCTCGTTCGGGCCGACCGGGGAACCGGCGAAGGCGGACGCAGCGCGGCGCGAGAGCCGTTGGCACTTTGAAAAAAAAAAAAAAAAAAAAAATTCGCCCACCGGGCTCCGGGGGAAGAGGCCGGCTTTTCGCCGTTCGCGGCCGACCGGGGAACCGGCGAAAGCGGACGCGCTCTCTAACGAGCCCCGCCGGCCGGAGGAAGTGCGCCCTCTGGCGGACACGCCGTTGTAAATGAATGGGGTTTGGCACTTAGTGCATTTTTCGCCCAAGTCGAAGCGCGCTCCGGGCGAGGAGGCCGGATTCTCGCCACCCGTGGCCGGCCGGGGAACCGGCCAAGGCGGACGCGCTCTCTAACGAGCCCCGCCGGCCGGAGGAAGTGCGCCCTCTGGCGGACACGCCGTTGTAAATGAATGGGGTTTGGCACTTGGTGCATTTTTCGCCCAAGTCGAAGCGCGCTCCGGGCGAGGAGGCCGGATTCTCGCCACCCGTGGCCGGCCGGGGAACCGGCGAAGGCGGATAGGCTTTCACGGAGGATCCGCCGGCTGGTCCGCGGGCCGATTAGGGTCCCGCGAGTGAGCGGTGGCGGTCCGGAATCCAGGCCGGCCAGGAGGCACCGCCAGGCGGATAGGCTTTCACGGAGGAGCCGCCGGCTGGTCCGCGGGCCGTTTAGGGTCCCGCGAGTGAGCGGTGGCGGTCCGGAATCCAGGCCGGCCAGGAGGCACCGCCAGGCGGATAGGCTTTCACGGAGGACCCGCCGGCTGGTCCGCGGGCCGTTTAGGGTCCCGCGAGTGAGCGGTCGCGGTCCGGAATCCAGGCCGGCCAGGAGGCACCGCCAGGCGGATAGGCTTTCACGGAGGACCCGCCGGCTGGTCCGCGGGCCGTTTAGGCTCCCGTAAGTTAGCGGTCGCGGTCCGGAATACAGGCCGTCCAGGAGGCACTGCCAGGCGGATACACTCTCTAACGAGCCCCGCCGGCTGGTCCGCCGGGGGAAGTGCGCCCTCTGGCGGACACGCCGTTGTAAATGAATGGGGTTTGGCACTTAGTGCATTTTTCGACCAGCGGCAACGCAGGCTGACGGGCGGCCGCTTCCACGGGCCGGTACTACTCTACGGAGGCGCTAGCCGCCTCCGGTGGGGGCCGTGTGATCTCGCTGGATGCCCGAGGACCTTCCGCGAGGCCCGGCCGCAGCTTTTACGCGCGCCCGGTCCTATTACCTGGTGGAAGCTGGAGGCCGGGGCTCCGCAGCTCGCCGCCCGGGGACCTTCCGCGAGGCCCGGCCGCAGCTTTTACGCACCACCGCTGCTATTCTCTGGCTCCGGCTTCGTCCCGGAGGGTGCTTGGGGAACGGCGGCGCACACCGCGAACGGCCGGTGGCGGTCGGCTGGTGGCGGTCGGCTGGTGGCTGTCGGCTGGTGGCGGTCGGGGGTGGCGCTTGGGGATGGCGCTTGGGGATGGTGGCTGTCGGCTGGTGGCGGTCGGCTGGTGGCGGTCGGCTGGTGGCGGTCGGCTGGTGGCGGTCGGGGGTGGCGCTTGGGGATGGCGCTTGGGGATGGTGGCTGTCGGCTGGTGGCGGTCGGCTGGTGGCGGTCGGGGGGTGGCGGTCGGGGATGGCGCTTGGGGATGGTGGCTGTCGCCTTGTGGCGGTCGGCTGGTGGCGGTCGCCTTGTGGCGGTCGCCTTGTGGCGGTCGGGGATGGCGCTTGGGGATGGTGGCTGTCGCCTTGTGGCGGTCGGCTGGTGGCGGTCGCCTTGTGGCGGTCGCCTTGTGGCGGTCGGGGATGGCGCTTGGGGATGGTGGCTGTCGCCTTGTGGCGGTCGGCTGGTGGCGGTCGGCTGGTGGCGGTCGGGGGGTGGCGGTCGGGGATGGCGCTTGGGGATGGTGGCTGTCGCCTTGTGGCGGTCGGGGGGTGGCGGTCGGGGATGGCGCTTGGGGATGGTGGCTGTCGCCTTGTGGCGGTCGGCTGGTGGCGGTCGGCTGGTGGCGGTCGGCTGGTGGCGGTCGGGGGGTGGCGGTCGGGGGTGGCGCTTGGGGATGGTGGCTGTCGCCTTGTGGCGGTCGGCTGGTGGCGGTCGCCTTGTGGCGGTCGGGGGGCGGCGGTCGGGGGTGGCGCTTGGGGATGGTGGCTGTCGGCTGGTGGCGGTCGGCTGGTGGCGGTCGGCTGGTGGCGGTCGGCTGGTGGCGGTCGGGGGTGGCGCTTGGGGATGGCGCTTGGGGATGGTGGCTGTCGCCTTGTGGCGGTCGGCTGGTGGCGGTCGCCTTGTGGCGGTCGGGGATGGCGCTTGGGGATGGTGGCTGTCGCCTTGTGGCGGTCGCCTTGTGGCGGTCGCCTTGTGGCGGTCGGGGATGGCGCTTGGGGATGGTGGCTGTCGCCTTGTGGCGGTCGGCGGTGGTGGTTTGGGACCGGCGTCCGGCGCAAAGTGCGTGTTGCGCGGGCCGGAGAAAATTTAGGCCAGGGGCCCGCCGCTGGAGAAATTTTTAGGTACCAGGGGTGGATTTTTTTTGTCACCGCAGGAGGGGGACGTTGCCTCCGTCCGTGTCCGACGGAAAGTGCGTGTTGCGCGGGCCGGAGAAAGTTTAGGCCAGGGGCCCGCCGCTGGAGAAATTTTTAGGTACCAGGGGTGGATTTTTTTTGTCACCGCAGGAGGGGGACGTTGCCTCCGTCGGTGTCCGGCGGAAAGTGCGTGTTGCGCGGCCCGGAGAAAGTTTAGGCCCGGGGCCCGCCGCTGGAGGAATTTTTAGGTACCAGGAGCGGATGTACTTACTTCCACAGCGCCCGCGCGCTCCCGGCCGGTGTCCGAGGATGCTGCCTCATCCCCGGACGCGCCTCTTACGCACGCCCGCTGTCATCCTCCGGAGACTGAGTTCCACTTAGTGGAGGCTACGTTCCACTTGGGGGAGGCTGCCTACTCCCGGCTGACGCCCGAGGATGCTGCCTCATCCCCGGACGCGCCTCTTACGCACGCCCGGTGTCATCCTCCGATCACTAAGTTCCACTTGGAGGTTCACAAGACGGGCGCGGACGCACACCCACGCCCGGCCAGAGTGACCGAGAGGCGGACATACGTTATCTTACGCACGCCCGCTGACATCCTCCGACGACTAAGTTCCGCTTGCGGGAGGCTGCCTCCTCCCGCCCGCCGCCCGGGGATGCTGCCTCATCCCCGGACGAGCCTCTTACGCACGCCCGCTGTCATCATCCAACAACTAAGTTCCGCTTGCGGGAGGCTGCCTCCTCCCGCCCGCCGCCCGGGGATGCTGCCTCATCCCCGGACGAGACTCTTACGCACGCCCGCTGTCATCCTCCAACAACTAAGTTCCACTTGCGGGAGGCTGCCTCCTCCCGCCCGCCGCCCGGGGATGCTGCCTCATCCCCGGACGAGCCTCTTACGCACGCCCGCTGTCATCCTCCAACAACTAAGTTCCACTTGCGGGAGGCTGCCTCCTCCCGCCCGCCGCCCGGGGATGCTGCCTCATCCCCGGGCGAGCCTATTACGCACGCCCGCTGTCATCCTCCAACAACTAAGTTCCACTTGCGGGAGGCTGCCTCCTCCCGCCCGCCGCCCGGGGATGAGGCAGCATCCCCGGGCGAGCCTCTTACGCACGCCCGCTGTCATCCTCCAACGACTAAGTTCCACCTGCGGGAGGCTGCCTCCTCCCGCCCGCCGCCCGGGGATGCTGCCTCATCCCCGGGCGAGCCTCTTACGCACGCCCGCTGTCATCCTCCAACAACTAAGTTCCGCTTGCGGGAGGCTGCCTCCTCCCGCCCGCCGCCCGGGGATGCTGCCTCATCCCCGGGCGAGCCTCTTACGCACGCCCGCTGTCATCCTCCAACGACTAAGTTCCACCTGCGGGAGGCTGCCTCCTCCCGCCCGCCGCCCGGGGATGCTGCCTCATCCCCGGACGAGCCTCTTACGCACGCCCGCTGTCATCCTCCAACAACTAAGTTCCGCTTGCGGGAGGCTGCCTCCTCTCGCCCGCCGCCCGGGGATGCTGCCTCATCCCCGGGCGAGCCTCTTACGCACGCCCGCTGTCATCCTCCAACAACTAAGTTCCGCTTGCGGGAGGCTGCCTCCTCCCGCCCGCCGCCCGGGGATGCTGCCTCATCCCCGGGCGAGCCTCTTACGCACGCCCGCTGTCATCCTCCAACAACTAAGTTCCACCTGCGGGAGGCTGCCTCCTCCCGCCCGCCGCCCGGGGATGCTGCCTCATCCCCGGGCGAGCCTCTTGCGCACGCCCGCTGTCTTCCTCCGACGACTAAGTTCCACCCGGAGGAGGCCAAGTCCCACCCGCGGCCGCCGCCGACGCCGCCCCATCCGCCGGCCGGCCTCCCTCCCGCCACCACCACCCAAAAAAAACGACAAAGTGCCATCCCGCCCCTGGTACCCGCCACCTCCTCCAGGGGGGGGGGGGGGGATGCCGACCGGCCCCCGGAGGTGACACCGGCCGACAAAAGGTTGGATCGAGGGCTGACTCTCAATAGATCGCAGCGAGGTAGCTGCTCTGCTACTTACGAGACCCTGACCCAGAATCAGGTCGTATGCAAGTCATTTAGCACCGGGCTCTTCTCAAACATGCTATATCGTTTACCGGGTAGTGGGATGCCCCAAAATCATACTGGAGCACCCCGGGCCAGTATCGTACGGCTCTGCGCACCGGGGCGTTAGACACCCGCCGGCTATCGCTGGACCAACCGGAGTGCCGCGGCGCTAGTGGTATCGCCGCGTCTAGGCGGGATTCTGACTTAGAGGCGTTCAGTCATAATCCCGCAGATGGTAGCTTCGCACCATTGGCTCCTCAGCCAAG
>NW_026061196.1:0-12500 GCF_024217435.2 Syngnathus scovelli
AGCTCAGCGGGCCGTGGGAAACGCTTGGCCGGGGTGCCGGGAGCCTCGGCCGGCTTAAAACGTGAGGAGGAAAGCACCGGGAGAACCGGCTGGAGGTCTTCTGGAAGCTCAGCGGGCCGCCGAAAACGCGTAGCCGAGGTGCCGGGAGCCTCCTCGGGCGTCAAAAGTGAGGAGCGACGCACCCCCGAGAACCGCCCGGGTCCTCCAGCCACCGTTGAAAAAGACGTCGAGTCAGGCTACCTTAAGAGAGTCACAGTTACTCCCGCCGTTTACCCGCGCGGAGCGTCATCGCCTCCGCGAACCGTCAAAAATAAATAAATTCATAAATAAATAAATGTCAAGTGAGCCTACCTTAAGAGAGTCACAGTTACTCCCGCCGTTTACCCGCGCGGAGCGTCATCGCCTCCGCGAACCGTCAAAAATAAATAAATACATAAATAAATAGATGTCAAGTGAGCCTACCTTAAGAGAGTCACAGTTACTCCCGCCGTTTACCCGCGCGGAGCGTCATCGCCTCCGCGAACCGTCAAAAATAAATAAATACATAAATAAATAGATGTCAAGTGAGCCTACCTTAAGAGAGTCACAGTTACTCCCGCCGTTTACCCGCGCGGAGCGTCATCGCCTCCGCGAACCGTCAAAAATAAATAAATACATAAATAAATAGATGTCAAGTGAGCCTACCTTAAGAGAGTCACAGTTACTCCCGCCGTTTACCCGCGCGGAGCGTCATCGCCTCCGCGAACCGTCAAAAATAAATAAATACATAAATAAATAGATGTCAAGTGAGCCTACCTTAAGAGAGTCACAGTTACTCCCGCCGTTTACCCGCGCGGAGCGTCATCGCCTCCGCGAACCGTCAAAAATAAATAAATACATAAATAAATAGATGTCAAGTGAGCCTACCTTAAGAGAGTCACAGTTACTCCCGCCGTTTACCCGCGCGGAGCGTCATCGCCTCCGCGAACCGTCAAAAATAAATAAATACATAAATAAATAGATGTCAAGTGAGCCTACCTTAAGAGAGTCACAGTTACTCCCGCCGTTTACCCGCGCGGAGCGTCATCGCCTCCGCGAACCGTCAAAAATAAATAAATACATAAATAAATAGATGTCAAGTGAGCCTACCTTAAGAGAGTCACAGTTACTCCCGCCGTTTACCCGCGCGGAGCGTCATCGCCTCCGCGAACCGTCAAAAATAAATAAATACATGAATAAATAGTCAAGTGAGCCTACCTTAAGAGAGTCGTAGTTACTCCCGCCGTTCGGCCGCTTAAAGTGCCACGGGAGGCGTAGCAATGCGAGTGAGTGTGCGCCAAGTGCGAGAGGCGGTGTATTTACTCGCCGTGTCCGCGAGAGGGAGGTAACTCCCCGTTGCGACCTCCGGGAGAGCAACGGGCCGCCGAAAACGCTCAGCCGAGGTGCTGGAAGCCTCGGCCGGCTCTCAAAGCGAGGCGCGAGGCACCGGGAGAACCGGCTGGAGGTACCCTGGAAGCTCAGCGGGCCGTGGGAAACGCTCAGCCGAGGTGCTGGAAGCCTCGGCCGGCTCACAAAGCGAGGCGCGAGGCACCGGGAGAACCGGCTGGAGGTCCCCTGGAAGCTCAGCGGGCCGTGGGAAACGCTCAGCCGAGGTGCTGGAAGCCTCGGCCGGCTCACAAAGCGAGGCGCGAGGCACCGGGAGAACCGGCCGGAGGTCCCCTGGAAGCTCAGCGGGCCGTGGAGAAAGCTTAGCCGGGGTGCCGGAAGCCTCGGCCGGCTTAAAATGTGAGGAGGAAACCGGCTGGACGTCTTCTGGAAGATCAGCGGGCCGTGGAAAATGCTAAGCCGAGGTGCTGGTTGTCGAATAAGGCTCCGCCATCTCGTAGAAGGTGCTAATAAAGTTCATATCCGCTCGGCTGGAGGTAATTGGCCCGCGGACCGGCCGGCGGGACCTCCGTGACAGCCTACCCGCCTGGCGGTGCCTCCTGGCCGGCGTGCATTCCGGGCCGCGACCGCTAACTTACGGGACCATAAATGGCCCGCGGACCAGCTGGCGGGACCTCCGTGACCGCCTATCCGCCTGGCGGTGCCTCCTGGCCGGCCTGGATTCCGGACCGCGACCGCTCACTCGCGGGACCCTAAATGGCCCGCGGACCAGCCGGCGGGACCTCCGTGACAGCCTATCCGCCTCCCGGTGGCTGCTGGCCGGCGCGGATTCCGGGCCGCGACCGCTAACTTACGGGACCCCAATTGGCCCGCGGACCAGCCGGCGGGACCCCCGTGACCGCCTATCCGCCTTGGCCGGTTCCCCGGCCGGCCACGGATGGCGAGAATCCGGCCTCCTCGCCCGGAGCGCTCGTCGGCTTCGGCGAAAAATGCACTAAGTGCCAAACCCCATTCATTTACAATGGCGTGTCCGCCAGAGGGCGCAGTTCCCCCCGCGGACCGGCCGGCGGGACCTCCGTGACAGCCTATCCGCCTGGCGGTGGCTGCGGGCCGGCGCGGATTCCGGGCCGCGACCGCTAACTTACGGGACCCCGATTGGCCCGCGGACCAGCCGGCGGGACCTCCGTGACCGCCTATCCGCCTGCGCTGGTTCCCCGGCCGGCGCGAATTCCGGGCCGCGACCGCTAACTTACGGGACCCCGATTGGCCCGCGGACCAGCCGGCGGGACCTCCGTGACCGCCTATCCGCCTGCGCTGGTTCCCCGGCCGGCGCGAATTCCGGGCCGCGACCGCTAACTTACGGGACCCCGATTGGCCCGCGGACCAGCCGGCGGGACCTCCGTGACCGCCTATCCGCCTGCGCTGGTTCCCCGGCCGGCGCGAATTCCGGGCCGCGACCGCTAACTTACGGGACCCCGATTGGCCCGCGGACCAGCCGGCGGGACCTCCGTGACCGCCTATCCGCCTGCGCTGGTTCCCCGGCCGGCGCGAATTCCGGGCCGCGACCGCTAACTTACGGGACCCCGATTGGCCCGCGGACCAGCCGGCGGGACCTCCGTGACCGCCTATCCGCCTGCGCTGGTTCCCCGGCCGGCGCGAATTCCGGGCCGCGACCGCTAACTTACGGGACCCCGATTGGCCCGCGGACCAGCCGGCGGGACCTCCGTGACCGCCTATCCGCCTGCGCTGGTTCCCCGGCCGGCGCGAATTCCGGGCCGCGACCGCTAACTTACGGGACCCCAATTGGCCCGCGGACCAGCCGGCGGGACCTCCGTGACCGCCTATCCGCCTCCGCTGGTTCCCCGCTCGGCGTGGATTCCGGACCGCGACCGCTAAATTACGGGACCCAAATTGGCCCGCGGACCAGCCGGCGGGACCTCCGTGACCGCCTATCCGCCTTCGCTGGTTCCCCGGTCGGCCACAGATGACGAATATTCGGCCTCTCGCTCTGGAAGTCCTGCCGACTTAGCCGAAAATTTTCTAAGTGCCATCGGCTCTCGCTCGGAAAAGTGTCCGCCTCGTCTGGTTCCCCAGCTCGGCCTCAGAATTCGAAAATTCGGCCTCTCTGAGGTACCAGGGGTAGGCTTTATGTACTTGGTCCCCCCAGTTAGTGTACTCATCACTTTACCCCCCTTTCGCAAAATATAGTCGGCACGTATGTGCAGAACTGTTTATTTTCATTTTAAAAATTTTCTAAGTGCCAGCGGAAGCTGTCACACGAACTGTCCGAGCTACCACGGTGCCCATCCCGGGCAGTGACGGCAAAAGGCCGATGTGTGTTTGATGGAAGTCTGAATAATTTCTAAGTGCCAACGGCTCAACCGCCGTAAAGTGTCCGCCTCGGCTGGTTCTCCCGGTCGGCCCGAACGAGCGAAAATTCGGCCTCTTCCCCTGGAGGTCCGGAACATTTTGGCGAATATTTTCAAAGTGCCAACGGCTGTTCCGCCGTAACGTGTCCGACCCGGCTGGTTCCTCCGGTCGGCCCGAACGAGCGAAAATTCGGCCTCTTCCCCTGGAGGTCCGGACGACTTTGGCGAATATTTTCTAAGTGCGAACGGCTGTTGCGCCGTAACGTGTCCGACCCGGCTGGTTCCTCCGGTCGGCCTGAACGAGCGAAAATTCGGCCTCTTCCCCTGGAGGTCCGGACGACTTTGGCGAATATTTTCAAAGTGCCAACGGCTG
This sequence comes from Syngnathus scovelli, assembly GCF_024217435.2. Lineage (NCBI taxonomy): Eukaryota > Metazoa > Chordata > Actinopteri > Syngnathiformes > Syngnathidae > Syngnathus > Syngnathus scovelli. The sequence continues at coordinate 4,108 of NW_026061196.1, forward strand.
TTGGGCCGTAAAGTGTCCGACCCGGCTGGTTCCTCCGGTCGGCCCGAACGAGCGAAAATTCGGCCTCTTCCCCTGGAGGTCCGGAACATTTTGGCGAATATTTTCAAAGTGCCAACGGCTGTTGCGCCGTAACGTGTCCGACCCGGCCGGTTCCTCCGGTCGGCCCGAACGAGCGAAAATTCGGCCTCTTCCCCTGGAGGTCCGGAACATTTTGGCGAATATTTTCAAAGTGCCAACGGCCGTTCCGCCGTAAAGTGTCCGACCCGGCTGGTTCCTCCGGTCGGCCCGAACGAGCGAAAATTCGGCCTCTTCCCCTGGAGGTCCGGACGACTTTGGCGAATATTTTCAAAGTGCCAACGGCTGTTGGGCCGTAAAGTGTCCGACCCGGCTGGTTCCTCCGGTCGGCCCGAACGAGCGAAAATTCGGCCTCTTAACCCTGGAGGTCCGTTCAAGTTTAACGAATAATTTCTAAGTGCTAACGGCTGTTGCGCCGTAACGTGTCCGACCCGGCCGGTTCCTCCGGTCGGCCCGAACGAGCGAAAATACGGCCTCTTCCCCTGGAGGTCCGGAACATTTTGGCGAATATTTTCAAAGTGCCAACGGCTGTTGCGCCGTAACGTGTCCGACCCGGCTGGTTCCTCCGGTCGGCCCGAACGAGCGAAAATTCGGCCTCTTCCCCTGGAGGTCCGGAACATTTTGGCGAATATTTTCTAAGTGCCATCGGCTCTTCCGCCGTAAGGTGTCCGACTCGGCCGGTTCCTCCGGTCGGCCCGAACGAGCGAAAATTCGGCCTCTTCCCCTGGAGGTCCTGTCAAGTTTAACGAATATTTTCTAAGTGCCATCGGCTCTTCCGCCGTAAGGTGTCCGACTCGGCCGGTTCCTCCGGTCGGCCTGAACAAGTGAAAATTCGGCCTCTTCCCCTGGAGGTCCGGAACATTTTGGCGAATATTTTCTAAGTGCCATCGGCTCTTCCGCCGTAAGGTGTCCGACTCGGCCGGTTCCTCCGGTCGGCCTGAACGAGCGAAAATTCGGCCTCTTCCCCTGGAGGTCCTGTCAAGTTTAACGAATATTTTCTAAGTGCCATCGGCTCTTCCGCCGTAAAGCGTCCGACTCGGCTGGTTCCCGATGTCGGCCAGAACAAGTGGAAATTCGGCCTCTTCCCCTGGAGGTCAGTTGAAGTTTAACGAATATTTTCAAAGTGCCAACGGCTGCTCCGCCGTAAAGCGTCCGACTCGGCTGGTTCCCGATGTCGGCCAGAACAAGTGAAAATTCGGCCTCTTCCCCTGGAGGTCCGTTCAAGATTAACGAATATTTTCTAAGTGCCAACGGCTGCTCCGCCGTAAAGCGTCCGACTCGGCTGGTTCCCGATGTCGGCCAGAATAAGTGGAAATTCGGCCTCTTCCCCTGGAGGTCCGTTCAAGATTAACGAATATTTTCTAAGTGCCAACGGCTCTTGCGCCGAAAAGCGTCCGACTCGGCTGGTTCCCGATGTCGGCCAGAACAAGTGAAAAATCGGCCTCTTCCCCTGGAGGTCAGTTGAAGTTTAACGAATATTTTCTAAGTGCCATCGGCTCTTCCGCCGTAAGGTGTCCGACTCGGCTGGTTCCCGATGTCGGCCAGAAAAAGTGACAATTCGGCCTCTTCCCCTGGAGGTCCTTTGAAGTTTAGCGAATATTTTCTAAGTGCCAACGGCTCTTGCGCCGAAAAGCGTCCGCCTCGGCTGGTTCCCGCGGTCGGACACAAAATGTGTCAATTCGGCCTCTCTGAGGTACCAGGGGTAGGCTTTATGTACTTGGTCCCCCCACTTAGTGTACTCATCACTTTACCCCCCTTTCGCAAAATATAGTCGGCACGTATGTGCAGAACTGTTTATTTTCATTTTAAAAATTGTCTAAGTGCCAGCGGAAGCTGTCAAACGAACTGTCCGAGCTACCACGGTGCCCATCCCGGGCAGTGACGGCAAAAGGCCGATGTGTGTTTATGGAAGTCTGAATAATTTCTAAGTGCCAACGGCTCAACCGCCGTAAAGTGTCCGCCTCGGCCGGTTCCCCCGGTCGGCCAGAACGAGTGAAAATTCGGCCTCTTTCCCTGGAGGTCCGGAACATTTTGGCGAATATTTCCTAAGTGCCAACGGCTGCTCCGCCGTAAAGTGTCCGCCTCGGCTGGTTCCCCCGGTCGGCCAGAACAAGTGAAAATTCGGCCTCTTCCCCTGGAGGTCCGGAACATTTTGGCGAATATTTCCTAAGTGCCAACGGCTGCTCCGCCGTAAAGTGTCCGCCTCGGCCGGTTCACCCGGTCGGCCAGAACAAGTGAAAATTTGGCCTCTTCCCCTGGAGGTCCGGAACATTTTGGCGAATATTTCCTAAGTGCCAACGGCTGCTCCGCCGTAAAGTGTCCGACTCGGCTGGTTCCCCCGGTCGGCCAGAACAAGTGAAAAATCGGCCTCTTCCCCTGGAAGTCCGGCCGACTTAAGGCGAATATTTCCTAAGTGCCAACGGCTGTTCCGCCGTAAAGAGTCCGACTCGGCTGGTTCCCGATATCGGCCAGAACAAGTGAAAATTCGGCCTCTTCCCCTGGAAGTCCGGCCGAGTTAAGGCAAATATTTCCTAAGTGCCAACGGCTGCTCCGCCGTAAAGCGTCCGACTCGGCTGGTTCCCGATGTCGGCCAGAACAAGTGGACATTCGGCCTCTTCCCCTGGAAGTCCGGCCAAGTTTGGCGAATATTTCCTAAGTGCCAACGGCTGCTCCGCCGTAAAGTGTCCGACTCGGCTGGTTCCCGATGTCGGCCAGAACAAGTGAATATTCGGCCTCTTCCCCTGGAGGTCCGGAACATTTTGGCAAATATTTCCTAAGTGCCAACGGCTGCTCCGCCGTAAAGAGTCCGACTCGGCTGGTTCCCGATGTCGGCCAGAACAAGTGAAAATTCGGCCTCTTCCCCTGGAAGTCCGGCCGAGTTCGGCGAATATTTCCTAAGTGCCAACGGCTGTTCCGCCGTAAAGAGTCCGACTCGGCTGGTTCCCGATGTCGGCCAGAACAAGTGAAAATTCGGCCTCTTCCCCTGGAGGTCCGTTCAAGATTAACGAATATTTTCTAAGTGCCAACGGCTCTTGCGCCGAAAAGCGTCCGACTCGGCTGGTTCCCGATGTCGGCCAGAACAAGTGAAAATTCGGCCTCTTCCCCTGGAGGTCCGTTCAAGATTAACGAATATTTTCTAAGTGCCAACGGCTGCTCCGCCGTAAAGCGTCCGCTTCGGCTGGTTCCCGATGTCGGCCAGAACAAGTGAAAATTCGGCCTCTTCCCCTGGAGGTCCGTTCAAGATTAACGAATATTTTCTAAGTGCCAACGGCTCTTGCGCCGAAAAGCGTCCGCCTCGGCTGGTTCCCGATGTCGGCCAGAACAAGTGAAAATTCGGCCTCTTCCCCTGGAGGTCCGTTCACGATTAACGAATATTTTCTAAGTGCCAACGGCTCTTGCGCCGAAAAGCGTCCGCCTCGGCTGGTTCCCGATGTCGGCCAGAACAAGTGAAAATTCGGCCTCTTCCCCTGGAGGTCCGTTCAAGATTAACGAATATTTTCTAAGTGCCAACGGCTCTTGCGCCGAAAAGCGTCCGCCTCGGCTGGTTCCCGCGGTCGGACACAAAATGTGTCAATTCGGCCTCTCTGAGGTACCAGGGGTGGGCTTTATGTACTTGGTCCCCCCACTTAGTGTACTCATCACTTTACCCCCATTTCGCAAAATATAGTCGGCACGTATGTGCAGAACTGTTTATTTTCATTTTAAAAATTGTCTAAGTGCCAGCGGAAGCTGTCACGCGAACTGTCCGAGCTACCACGGTGCCCATCCCGGGCAGTGACGGCAAAAGGCCGATGTGTGTTTGATGGAAGTCTGAATAATTTCTAAGTGCCAACGGCTCAACCGCCGTAAAGTGTCCGCCTCGGCTGGTTCTCCCGGTCGGCCCGAACGAGCGAAAATTCGGCCTCTTCCCCTGGAGGTCCGGAACATTTTGGCGAATATTTCCTAAGTGCCAACGGCTGCTCCGCCGTAAAGTGTCCGCCTCGGCTGGTTCCCCCGGTCGGCCAGAACAAGTGAAAATTCGGCCTCTTCCCCTGGAGGTCCGGAACATTTTGGCGAATATTTCCTAAGTGCCAACGGCTGCTCCGCCGTAAAGTGTCCGCCTCGGCCGGTTCACCCGGTCGGCCAGAACAAGTGAAAATTTGGCCTCTTCCCCTGGAGGTCCGGAACATTTTGGCGAATATTTCCTAAGTGCCAACGGCTGCTCCGCCGTAAAGTGTCCGCCTCGGCCGGTTCACCCGGTCGGCCAGAACAAGTGAAAATTTGGCCTCTTCCCCTGGAGGTCCGGAACATTTTGGCGAATATTTCCTAAGTGCCAACGGCTGCTCCGCCGTAAAGTGTCCGACTCGGCTGGTTCCCCCGGTCGGCCAGAACAAGTGAAAAATCGGCCTCTTCCCCTGGAAGTCCGGCCGAGTTAAGGCAAATATTTCCTAAGTGCCAACGGCTGCTCAGCCTTAAAGTGTCCGACTCGGCTGGTTCCCGATGTCGGCCAGAACAAGTGAAAATCCGGCCTCTTCCCCTGGAAGTCCGGCCGAGTTAAGGCAAATATTTCCTAAGTGCCAACGGCTGCTCAGCCTTTAAGTGTCCGACTCGGCTGGTTCCCGATGTTGGCCAGAACAAGTGAAAATCCGGCCTCTTCCCCTGGAAGTCCGGCCGAGTTAAGGCAAATATTTCCTAAGTGCCAAGGGCTGCTCAGCCTTAAAGGGCCCGACTCGTCTGGTTCCCGATGTCGGCCAGAACAAGTGACAATTCGGCCTCTTCCCCTGGAGGTCTTTTCAAGTTTAACGAATATTTTCTAAGTGCCGACGGCTGCTCCGCCTTAAAGCGTCCGACTCGGCTGGTTCCCGATGTCGGCCAGAACAAGTGACAATTCGGCCTCTTCCCCTGGAGGTCCTTTCAAGTTTAACGAATATTTTCTAAGTGCCAACGGCTGCTCCGCCTTAAAGCGTCCGACTCGGCTGGTTCCCGATGTCGGCCAGAACAGGTGAAAATTCGGCCTCTTCCCCTGGAGGTCCGTTCAAGTTTGGCGAATATTTTCTAAGTGCCAACGGCTGCTCCGCCTTAAAGTGTCCGACTCGGCTGGTTCCCGATGTCGGGCAGAACAAGTGACAATTCGGCCTCTTCCCCTGGAAGTCCGGCCGAGTTTGGCGAATATTTTCTAAGTGCCAACGGCTGCTCCGCCGTAAAGAGTCCGACTCGGCTGGTTCCCGATGTCGGCCAGAACAAGTGACAATTCGGCCTCTTCCCCTGGAGGTCCTTTGAAGTTTAGCGAATATTTTCTAAGTTCCAACGGCTCTTGCGCCGAAAAGCGTCCGACTCGGCTGGTTCCCGATGTCGGCCAGAACAGGTGAAAATTCGGCCTCTTCCCCTGGAGGTCCGTTCAAGTTTGGCGAATATTTTCTAAGTGCCAACGGCTGCTCCGCCTTAAAGTGTCCGACTCGGCTGGTTCCCGATGTCGGGCAGAACAAGTGACAATTCGGCCTCTTCCCCTGGAAGTCCGGCCGAGTTTGGCGAATATTTTCTAAGTGCCAACGGCTGCTCCGCCGTAAAGAGTCCGACTCGGCTGGTTCCCGATGTCGGCCAGAAAAAGTGACAATTCGGCCTCTTCCCCTGGAGGTCCTTTGAAGTTTAGCGAATATTTTCTAAGTGCCAACGGCTCTTGCGCCGAAAAGCGTCCGCCTCGGCTGGTTCCCGCGGTCGGCCGTAATAGGCGAAAATTCGGCCTCTTCCCCTGGAGCGACCTCCAAATTTGGGCGAAATTTTTCTAAGTGCCTAAAGGTACCAGGGGTTTGGGTACCAGGGGTGCAGTACGAACTGGTCTTTTGTCAACCCATGTACTTTTTCTAGAGTACATGGGTTGGTCCCCCCACTTAGTGTACTCATCACTTTACCCCCCTTTCGCAAAATATAGTCAGAACGAGCATGGGGGACGCAATTGTTTTCCATGCAAATCAATTGGGCCTGGTCCGAGCGCTGGTAACGGCCGCCAGCAAGCGTCCCCTGCTCGGATAGCAGAACTGAAGAAGGCACGGCACTTCCAGAGAGAGAGAGAAAATTTTCTAAGTGCCACATTTCTCAAAAATTTTCAAAGTGCCACATTTCTCAAAAATTTTCAAAGTGCCACATTTCTCAAAAATTTTCAAAGTGCCACATCTCTCAAAAATGTTCAAAGTGCCACATCTCTGAAAAACTTTCTAAGTGCCACATCTCTGAAAAACTTTCTAAGTGCCACATCTCTGAAAAACTTTCTAAGTGCCACATCTCTGAAAAATTTTCTAAGTGCCACAGCACGGCTGTGAAATATTCAAAGTCCTACAGGCATTGGCAGAATCCGCGGACGGCCGTCTGCTCCCGGCGGCCGCCGCGAAGCTACTACCCCCTCCCGGGGACGGCTGTCTGCTCCCGGCAGCCGTCCTTACCCCCCTCCCCCGTTTGCACCGCCTGAAGTTAGACCCGCCTTGGTAGGGCCCCCACCGGCCCCGGCTCGCCGGCGTTGGGTGGACGGTTCCTGCCCACTTGCGGGTCCCGGTCGCTTGGCAACCGACCGGGGAGGACCAGCCGCCTCCTTAAACACAGGCTGGAAGGGAAATCCGATCAAGCTACGGAGGACCGGCCGCCTCCTTAAACACAGGCCGGAAGGGAAATCCGATCAAGCTACGGAGGACCGGTCGCCTCCCTAAACACAGGCTGGGCAAAAATCTGCGAATGGGCCCGTCAAGGGTAGTGGGTCATCCAAGGAGGGAGGTACCGGCCGCCTCCTTAAACACAGGCCGGGCAAAAATCTGCGAATGGCCCGTCAAGGGTAGAAGGTCATCCAAGGAGGGAGGTACCGGCCGCCTCCTTAAACACAGGCCGGGCAAAAATCTGCGAATGGCCCGTCAAGGGTAGAAGGTCATCCAAGGAGGGAGGTACCGGCCGCCTCCTTAAACACAGGCCGGGCAAAAATCTGCGAATGGCCCGTCAAGGGTTGTTGGTCATCCAAGGAGGGAGGTACCGGCCGCCTCCTTAAACACAGGCCGGGCAAAAATCTGCGAACGGCCCGTCAAGGGTTCTGTCTCATCCAAGAAAGGGGTACCGGCCGCCTCAGAGGCCGGAGCGAAGGGGGCGAAAGGCTGTCGATGGGGAAGGATCGGGGCCACGGCTAATCTAGCGATGCCCGCGTCGGGCGGTCACTCCGACGAATGAGCGGGGCCGAATCCGGCGCGAGGCGGCCTTCAGGCACGTGGTTCGAGACGACCTCACCCGGCTCTAGCCCGGAGCGAAAAAAACACTCTTATAACCTGACCGACATGCGCCCATGACCCGCCTTGGTAGGGCCCCCACCGGCCCCGGCTACCGCCGGCGTTGGGTGGACGGTTCCTCCCCACTTGCGGGTCGCACTCCAGCGCTAGGCCGCCGCGCGAGCGCGCGCCCCGCGCCGCCCGCGCAGGCCTAGCGCGAACCGTACGGCAGCGAAACCGAGACGCCCCGGCTCAACCTCACCCAGAGGCCATCCACGGAGGCCGAGCGCGCGATCCGACTTGCGGCACGCCACGTGGGCGTCCGCCGGCCGCGCCGGTCGACCGCGAAACCGATTTCTCAAAGACCAAGCCCGAGTCCCAACCTCCGCACATATCCGCACACGCCTTCCCGACCACCGCGAAGCGGGAGGCGTCTATCGTGGCCGCCGGGGCGTATGACCCCTCCGCGTGAGGCGTGCGGGCTCGGGGGGGCCGCAACGACCGAGTCTGACTCGGACGGGGCGCAGCTTCCCTCCCGGTCGCAGCATCAGCGCCGAACGCGCGACGTCACCAGCCCCCCGGAACGGTTCGTCGGGAGCGCGGCAATGGCCCACATCTCACCTCGCCAGCCGGCCGCAGCGGGCCGCGCCGAACCGAGTCTGACTCGGGGTGCGCACAGTCCCGTCTGGGTCACGGAGGCGACGAGCTGTGACCGCCACCGTCGCCCCTTCGTCCTTCCGGATCCCCCCAGCGCCGGCAAAACTCCGCATCCTGGCCGCATCGCGTGACCGGGCGGGCCGCAACGACCGAGTCTGACTCGGACGGGGCGCAGCTTCCCGCCTCGGGCCATCGCAAAGCGTGCCTCGCGCGGGCAAAGTCGCCGGCGCAGCGCCGCGCCCCTCGACAAGAGCGAGCCTCAGCCGGGCTGCGACGACCGAGTCTGACTCGGACGGAGCGCAGCTTCCCGCCTGGGTTACCGCTAGTCGCCGGGCCGACGGCGCCCATCCCCGGACCCCGCCGTTCCCTCGCGGTTTATCCTAAGCCGCCTGCCTTAGCCCAACCGACGTGCCAACCCCCCCGTTGCCGAGTTCGCTCTTCCCG
>NW_026061196.1:25000-45000 GCF_024217435.2 Syngnathus scovelli
CACCAGCCGACCGCCACCAGCCGACAGCCACCATCCCCAAGCGCCATCCCCAAGCGCCACCCCCGACCGCCACCAGCCGACAGCCACCAGCCGACCGCCACCAGCCGACCGCCACCGGCCGTTCGCGGTGTGCGCCGCCGTTCCCCAAGCACCCTCCGGGACGAAGCCGGAGCCAGAGAATAGCAGCGGTGGTGCGTAAAAGCTGCGGCCGGGCCTCGCGGAAGGTCCCCGGGCGGCGAGCTGCGGAGCCCCGGCCTCCAGCTTCCACCAGGTAATAGGACCGGGCGCGCGTAAAAGCTGCGGCCGGGCCTCGCGGAAGGTCCTCGGGCATCCAGCGAGATCACACGGCCCCCACCGGAGGCGGCTAGCGCCTCCGTAGAGTAGTACCGGCCCGTGGAAGCGGCCGCCCGTCAGCCTGCGTTGCCGCTGGTCGAAAAATGCACTAAGTGCCAAACCCCATTCATTTACAACGGCGTGTCCGCCAGAGGGCGCACTTCCCCCGGCGGACCAGCCGGCGGGGCTCGTTAGAGAGTGTATCCGCCTGGCAGTGCCTCCTGGACGGCCTGTATTCCGGACCGCGACCGCTAACTTACGGGAGCCTAAACGGCCCGCGGACCAGCCGGCGGGTCCTCCGTGAAAGCCTATCCGCCTGGCGGTGCCTCCTGGCCGGCCTGGATTCCGGACCGCGACCGCTCACATCGCGGGACCCTAAACGGCCCGCGGACCAGCCGGCGGGTCCTCCGTGAAAGCCTATCCGCCTGGCGGTGCCTCCTGGCCGGCCTGGATTCCGGACCGCCACCGCTCACTCGCGGGACCCTAAACGGCCCGCGGACCAGCCGGCGGCTCCTCCGTGAAAGCCTATCCGCCTGGCGGTGCCTCCTGGCCGGCCTGGATTCCGGACCGCCACCGCTCACTCGCGGGACCCTAATCGGCCCGCGGACCAGCCGGCGGATCCTCCGTGAAAGCCTATCCGCCTTCGCCGGTTCCCCGGCCGGCCACGGGTGGCGAGAATCCGGCCTCCTCGCCCGGAGCGCGCTTCGACTTGGGCGAAAAATGCACCAAGTGCCAAACCCCATTCATTTACAACGGCGTGTCCGCCAGAGGGCGCACTTCCTCCGGCCGGCGGGGCTCGTTAGAGAGCGCGTCCGCCTTGGCCGGTTCCCCGGCCGGCCACGGGTGGCGAGAATCCGGCCTCCTCGCCCGGAGCGCGCTTCGACTTGGGCGAAAAATGCACTAAGTGCCAAACCCCATTCATTTACAACGGCGTGTCCGCCAGAGGGCGCACTTCCTCCGGCCGGCGGGGCTCGTTAGAGAGCGCGTCCGCTTTCGCCGGTTCCCCGGTCGGCCGCGAACGGCGAAAAGCCGGCCTCTTCCCCCGGAGCCCGGTGGGCGAATTTTTTTTTTTTTTTTTTTTTCAAAGTGCCAACGGCTCTCGCGCCGCGCTGCGTCCGCCTTCGCCGGTTCCCCGGTCGGCCCGAACGAGCGAAAATTCGGCCTCTTGCCCCGGAGCCCGGTCGGCGAATTATTTATTTATTTATTTATTTATTTTTCCAAAGTGCCAACGGCTCTCGCGCCGCGATGCGTCCGCCTTCGCCGGTTCCCCGGTCGGCCACGAACGGCCAAAAATCGGCCTCTCCCCCCGGAGCCCGGTCGGCGAATTATTATTTATTTATTTATTTATTTATTTATTTTTCCAAAGTGCCAACGGCTCTCGCGCCGCGATGCGTCCGCCTTCGCCGGTTCCCCGGTCGGCCACGAAGTATTGCGCATGATTATACGCGATGTTAATATTTATTTAATTATTAAATAAATACATACATGTGTTTATTAATGATATACGCGATGTTAATATTTATTTAATTATTACCTATATTATGAATAAACTAACGGTGATTTTACACGATTTGACTACATACGTGACCGTGATATAGTGCCGAGGGCTCCCGCGCCGTCACGCGTCCGCCTTGGCACGGGTCGCCCGCGGCAGCGAGCGTTCGGCTCGCGGGGGTCCGCGGGGTGTTATTAGGGAGTGCGGCAGCCGTGCCGAGGCTCCGGCCGGCCGCCGGAAGTCCCGCGGGGGAGCGTCGGAGCTCCGCGAGGCCGGCCGGGGAGCCTCTTAGTCATCGCCCGCGCTCGCGGTGGTCCCGGTCGCTTAAAGTGCCACGGGAGGCGTAGCGATGCGAGTGAGTGTGCGCAAAGTGCGAGAGGCGGTGCATTTACGCGCCGTGTCCGCGAGAGGGAGGCAATTCCCCGTTGCGACCTCCGGGAGATCAGCGGGCCGCCGAAAAGGCTCGGCCGGGGTGCCTGGAGCCTCCTCGGGCGTCGAGTTAGGAGGGGGGCGCGCGGAGAACCGGCTGGATGTCCCCTGGAAGCTCAGCGGGCCGTGGGAAAGGCTTGGCCGGGGTGCCGGAAGCCTCGGCCGGCTTAAAAGTGAGGAGGAAAGCGCGCGGAGAACCGGCCGGAGGTCCCCTGGAAGCTCAGCGGGCCGTGGAGAAAGCTTAGCCGGGGTGCCTGGAGCCTCGGCCGGCTTAAAATGTGAGGAGGAAAGCGCGCGGAGAACCGGCCGGAGGTCCCCTGGAAGCTCAGCGGGACGTGGGAAACGCTTGGCCGGGGTGCCGGAAGCCTCGGCCGGCTTAAAAGTGAGGAGGAAAGCGCGCGGAGAACCGGCCGGAGGTCCCCTGGAAGCTCAGCGGGCCGTGGGAAACGCTTGGCCGGGGTGCCGGGAGCCTCGGCCGGCTTAAAACGTGAGGAGGAAAGCACCGGGAGAACCGGCTGGAGGTCTTCTGGAAGCTCAGCGGGCCGCCGAAAACGCGTAGCCGAGGTGCCGGGAGCCTCCTCGGGCGTCAAAAGTGAGGAGCGACGCACCCCCGAGAACCGCCCGGGTCCTCCAGCCACCGTTGAAAAAGACGTCGAGTCAGGCTACCTTAAGAGAGTCACAGTTACTCCCGCCGTTTACCCGCGCGGAGCGTCATCGCCTCCGCGAACCGTCAAAAATAAATAAATTCATAAATAAATAAATGTCAAGTGAGCCTACCTTAAGAGAGTCACAGTTACTCCCGCCGTTTACCCGCGCGGAGCGTCATCGCCTCCGCGAACCGTCAAAAATAAATAAATACATAAATAAATAGATGTCAAGTGAGCCTACCTTAAGAGAGTCACAGTTACTCCCGCCGTTTACCCGCGCGGAGCGTCATCGCCTCCGCGAACCGTCAAAAATAAATAAATACATAAATAAATAGATGTCAAGTGAGCCTACCTTAAGAGAGTCACAGTTACTCCCGCCGTTTACCCGCGCGGAGCGTCATCGCCTCCGCGAACCGTCAAAAATAAATAAATACATAAATAAATAGATGTCAAGTGAGCCTACCTTAAGAGAGTCACAGTTACTCCCGCCGTTTACCCGCGCGGAGCGTCATCGCCTCCGCGAACCGTCAAAAATAAATAAATACATAAATAAATAGATGTCAAGTGAGCCTACCTTAAGAGAGTCACAGTTACTCCCGCCGTTTACCCGCGCGGAGCGTCATCGCCTCCGCGAACCGTCAAAAATAAATAAATACATAAATAAATAGATGTCAAGTGAGCCTACCTTAAGAGAGTCACAGTTACTCCCGCCGTTTACCCGCGCGGAGCGTCATCGCCTCCGCGAACCGTCAAAAATAAATAAATACATAAATAAATAGATGTCAAGTGAGCCTACCTTAAGAGAGTCACAGTTACTCCCGCCGTTTACCCGCGCGGAGCGTCATCGCCTCCGCGAACCGTCAAAAATAAATAAATACATAAATAAATAGATGTCAAGTGAGCCTACCTTAAGAGAGTCACAGTTACTCCCGCCGTTTACCCGCGCGGAGCGTCATCGCCTCCGCGAACCGTCAAAAATAAATAAATACATGAATAAATAGTCAAGTGAGCCTACCTTAAGAGAGTCGTAGTTACTCCCGCCGTTCGGCCGCTTAAAGTGCCACGGGAGGCGTAGCAATGCGAGTGAGTGTGCGCCAAGTGCGAGAGGCGGTGTATTTACTCGCCGTGTCCGCGAGAGGGAGGTAACTCCCCGTTGCGACCTCCGGGAGAGCAACGGGCCGCCGAAAACGCTCAGCCGAGGTGCTGGAAGCCTCGGCCGGCTCTCAAAGCGAGGCGCGAGGCACCGGGAGAACCGGCTGGAGGTACCCTGGAAGCTCAGCGGGCCGTGGGAAACGCTCAGCCGAGGTGCTGGAAGCCTCGGCCGGCTCACAAAGCGAGGCGCGAGGCACCGGGAGAACCGGCTGGAGGTCCCCTGGAAGCTCAGCGGGCCGTGGGAAACGCTCAGCCGAGGTGCTGGAAGCCTCGGCCGGCTCACAAAGCGAGGCGCGAGGCACCGGGAGAACCGGCCGGAGGTCCCCTGGAAGCTCAGCGGGCCGTGGAGAAAGCTTAGCCGGGGTGCCGGAAGCCTCGGCCGGCTTAAAATGTGAGGAGGAAACCGGCTGGACGTCTTCTGGAAGATCAGCGGGCCGTGGAAAATGCTAAGCCGAGGTGCTGGTTGTCGAATAAGGCTCCGCCATCTCGTAGAAGGTGCTAATAAAGTTCATATCCGCTCGGCTGGAGGTAATTGGCCCGCGGACCGGCCGGCGGGACCTCCGTGACAGCCTACCCGCCTGGCGGTGCCTCCTGGCCGGCGTGCATTCCGGGCCGCGACCGCTAACTTACGGGACCATAAATGGCCCGCGGACCAGCTGGCGGGACCTCCGTGACCGCCTATCCGCCTGGCGGTGCCTCCTGGCCGGCCTGGATTCCGGACCGCGACCGCTCACATCGCGGGACCCTAAATGGCCCGCGGACCAGCCGGCGGGACCTCCGTGACAGCCTATCCGCCTCCCGGTGGCTGCTGGCCGGCGCGGATTCCGGGCCGCGACCGCTAACTTACGGGACCCCAATTGGCCCGCGGACCAGCCGGCGGGACCCCCGTGACCGCCTATCCGCCTTGGCCGGTTCCCCGGCCGGCCACGGATGGCGAGAATCCGGCCTCCTCGCCCGGAGCGCTCGTCGGCTTCGGCGAAAAATGCACTAAGTGCCAAACCCCATTCATTTACAATGGCGTGTCCGCCAGAGGGCGCAGTTCCCCCCGCGGACCGGCCGGCGGGACCTCCGTGACAGCCTATCCGCCTGGCGGTGGCTGCGGGCCGGCGCGGATTCCGGGCCGCGACCGCTAACTTACGGGACCCCGATTGGCCCGCGGACCAGCCGGCGGGACCTCCGTGACCGCCTATCCGCCTGCGCTGGTTCCCCGGCCGGCGCGAATTCCGGGCCGCGACCGCTAACTTACGGGACCCCGATTGGCCCGCGGACCAGCCGGCGGGACCTCCGTGACCGCCTATCCGCCTGCGCTGGTTCCCCGGCCGGCGCGAATTCCGGGCCGCGACCGCTAACTTACGGGACCCCGATTGGCCCGCGGACCAGCCGGCGGGACCTCCGTGACCGCCTATCCGCCTGCGCTGGTTCCCCGGCCGGCGCGAATTCCGGGCCGCGACCGCTAACTTACGGGACCCCGATTGGCCCGCGGACCAGCCGGCGGGACCTCCGTGACCGCCTATCCGCCTGCGCTGGTTCCCCGGCCGGCGCGAATTCCGGGCCGCGACCGCTAACTTACGGGACCCCGATTGGCCCGCGGACCAGCCGGCGGGACCTCCGTGACCGCCTATCCGCCTGCGCTGGTTCCCCGGCCGGCGCGAATTCCGGGCCGCGACCGCTAACTTACGGGACCCCGATTGGCCCGCGGACCAGCCGGCGGGACCTCCGTGACCGCCTATCCGCCTGCGCTGGTTCCCCGGCCGGCGCGAATTCCGGGCCGCGACCGCTAACTTACGGGACCCCAATTGGCCCGCGGACCAGCCGGCGGGACCTCCGTGACCGCCTATCCGCCTCCGCTGGTTCCCCGCTCGGCGTGGATTCCGGACCGCGACCGCTAAATTACGGGACCCAAATTGGCCCGCGGACCAGCCGGCGGGACCTCCGTGACCGCCTATCCGCCTTCGCTGGTTCCCCGGTCGGCCACAGATGACGAATATTCGGCCTCTCGCTCTGGAAGTCCTGCCGACTTAGCCGAAAATTTTCTAAGTGCCATCGGCTCTCGCTCGGAAAAGTGTCCGCCTCGTCTGGTTCCCCAGCTCGGCCTCAGAATTCGAAAATTCGGCCTCTCTGAGGTACCAGGGGTAGGCTTTATGTACTTGGTCCCCCCAGTTAGTGTACTCATCACTTTACCCCCCTTTCGCAAAATATAGTCGGCACGTATGTGCAGAACTGTTTATTTTCATTTTAAAAATTTTCTAAGTGCCAGCGGAAGCTGTCACACGAACTGTCCGAGCTACCACGGTGCCCATCCCGGGCAGTGACGGCAAAAGGCCGATGTGTGTTTGATGGAAGTCTGAATAATTTCTAAGTGCCAACGGCTCAACCGCCGTAAAGTGTCCGCCTCGGCTGGTTCTCCGGTCGGCCCGAACGAGCGAAAATTCGGCCTCTTCCCCTGGAGGTCCGGAACATTTTGGCGAATATTTTCAAAGTGCCAACGGCTGTTCCGCCGTAAAGTGTCCGACCCGGCTGGTTCCTCCGGTCGGCCCGAACGAGCGAAAATTCGGCCTCTTCCCCTGGAGGTCCGGACGACTTTGGCGAATATTTTCTAAGTGCCAACGGCTGTTGCGCCGTAACGTGTCCGACCCGGCTGGTTCTCCCGGTCGGCCAGAACGAGCGAAAATTCGGCCTCTTCCCCTGGAGGTCCGGAACATTTTGGCGAATATTTTCAAAGTGCCAACGGCTGTTGCGCCGTAACGTGTCCGACCCGGCTGGTTCCTCCGGTCGGCTTGAACAAGCGAAAATTCGGCCTCTTCCCCTGGAGGTCCGGAACATTTGGCGAATATTTTCAAAGTGCCAACGGCTGTTCCGCCGTAACGTGTCCGACCCGGCTGGTTCCTCCGGTCGGGCCCGAACGAGCGAAAATTCGGCCTCTTCCCCTGGAGGTCCGGAACATTTTGGCGAATATTTTCAAAGTGCCAACGGCTGTTGCGCCGTAACGTGTCCGACCCGGCTGGTTCCTCCGGTCGGCCCCGAACGAGCGAAAATTCGGCCTCTTCCCCTGGAGGTCCGGAACATTTTGGCGAATATTTTCAAAGTGCCAACGGCTGTTCCGCCGTAAAGTGTCCGACCCGGCTGGTTCCTCCGGTCGGCCCGAACGAGCGAAAATTCGGCCTCTTCCCCTGGAGGTCCGGAACATTTTGGCGAATATTTTCTAAGTGCCAACGGCTGTTGCGCCGTAAAGTGTCCGACCCGGCTGGTTCCTCCGGTCGCCCCGAACGAGCGAAAATTCGGCCTCTTCCCCTGGAGGTCCGGAACATTTTGGCGAATATTTTCAAAGTGCCAACGGCTGTTCCGCCGTAACGTGTCCGACCCGGCCGGTTCCTCCGGTCGGCCCGAACGAGCGAAAATTCGGCCTCTTCCCCTGGAGGTCCGGAACATTTTGGCGAATATTTTCAAAGTGCCATCGGCTCTTCCGCCGTAAGGTGTCCGACTCGGCCGGTTCCTCCGGTCGGCCTGAACGAGCAAAAATTCGGCCTCTTCCTCTGGAGGTCCTGTCAAGTTTAACGAATATTTTCTAAGTGCGAACGGCTGTTGCGCCGTAACGTGTCCGACCCGGCTGGTTCCTCCGGTCGGCCCGAACGAGCGAAAATTCGGCCTCTTCCCCTGGAGGTCCTGTCAAGTTTAACGAATATTTTCTAAGTGCCATCGGCTCTTCCGCCGTAAGGTGTCCGACTCGGCCGGTTCCTCCGGTCGGCCCGAACGAGCGAAAATTCGGCCTCTTCCCCTGGAGGTCCGGAACATTTTGGCGAATATTTTCAAAGTGCCAACGGCTGTTGCGCCGTAACGTGTCCGACCCGGCCGGTTCCTCCGGTCGGCCCCGAACGAGCGAAAATTCGGCCTCTTCCCCTGGAGGTCCGGAACATTTTGGCGAATATTTTCAAAGTGCCAACGGCTGTTGCGCCGTAACGTGTCCGACCCGGCCGGTTCCTCCGGTCGGCCCGAACGAGCGAAAATTCGGCCTCTTCCCCTGGAGGTCCGGAACATTTTGGCGAATATTTTCAAAGTGCCAACGGCTGTTGCGCCGTAACGTGTCCGACCCGGCCGGTTCCTCCGGTCGGCCCGAACGAGCGAAAATTCGGCCTCTTCCCCTGGAGGTCCGGAACATTTTGGCGAATATTTTCAAAGTGCCAACGGCTGTTGCGCCGTAAAGTGTCCGACCCGGCTGGTTCCTCCGGTCGGCCCGAACGAGCGAAAATTCGGCCTCTTCCCCTGGAGGTCCGGACGACTTTGGCGAATATTTTCTAAGTGCGAACGGCTGTTGCGCCGTAACGTGTCCGACCCGGCCGGTTCCTCCGGTCGGCCCGAACGAGCGAAAATTCGGCCTCTTCCCCTGGAGGTCCGGACGACTTTGACGAATATTTTCTAAGTGCCAACGGCTGTTCCGCCGTAACGTGTCCGACCCGGCCGGTTCCTCCGGTCGGCCTGAACAAGTGAAAATTCGGCCTCTTCCCCTGGAGGTCCGGAACATTTTGGCGAATATTTTCTAAGTGCCATCGGCTCTTCCGCCGTAAGGTGTCCGACCCGGCCGGTTCCTCCGGTCGGCCTGAACGAGCGAAAATTCGGCCTCTTCCCCTGGAGGTCCTGTCAAGTTTAACGAATATTTTCTAAGTGCCATCGGCTCTTCCGCCGTAATGTGTCCGACTCGGCCGGTTCCTCCGGTCGGCCTGAACGAGCGAAAATTCGGCCTCTTCCCCTGGAGGTCCTGTCAAGTTTAACGAATATTTTCTAAGTGCCATCGGCTCTTCCGCCGTAAGGTGTCCGACTCGGCCGGTTCCTCCGGTCGGCCTGAACGAGCGAAAATTCGGCCTCTTCCCCTGGAGGTCCTGTCAAGTTTAACGAATATTTTCTAAGTGCCATCGGCTCTTCCGCCGTAAGGTGTCCGACTCGGCCGGTTCCTCCGGTCGGCCTGAACAAGCGAAAATTCGGCCTCTTCCCCTGGAGGTCCGTTCAAGTTTAACGAATATTTTCTAAGTGCCATCGGCTCTTCCGCCGTAAGGTGTCCGACTCGGCTGGTTCCCGATGTCGGCCAGAACAAGTGGAAACTCGGCCTCTTCCCCTGGAGGTCAGTTGAAGTTTAACGAATATTTTCAAAGTGCCAACGGCTGCTCCGCCGTAAAGCGTCCGACTCGGCTGGTTCCCGATGTCGGCCAGAACAAGTGAAAATTCGGCCTCTTCCCCTGGAGGTCCGTTCAAGATTAACGAATATTTTCTAAGTGCCAACGGCTGCTCCGCCGTAAAGCGTCCGACTCGGCTGGTTCCCGATGTCGGCCAGAACAAGTGAAAATTCGGCCTCTTCCCCTGGAGGTCCGTTCAAGATTAACGAATATTTTCTAAGTGCCAACGGCTCTTGCGCCGAAAAGCGTCCGCCTCGGCTGGTTCCCGATGTCGGCCAGAACAAGTGAAAATTCGGCCTCTTCCCCTGGAGGTCCGTTCAAGATTAACGAATATTTTCTAAGTGCCAACGGCTCTTGCGCCGAAAAGCGTCCGCCTCGGCTGGTTCCCGCGGTCGGACACAAAATGTGTCAATTCGGCCTCTCTGAGGTACCAGGGGTGGGCTTTATGTACTTGGTCCCCCCACTTAGTGTACTCATCACTTTACCCCCCTTTCGCAAAATATAGTCGGCACGTATGTGCAGAACTGTTTATTTTCATTTTAAAAATTGTCTAAGTGCCAGCGGAAGCTGTCACACGAACTGTCCGAGCTACCACGGTGCCCATCCCGGGCAGTGACGGCAAAAGGCCGATGTGTGTTTGATGGAAGTCTGAATAATTTCTAAGTGCCAACGGCTCAACCGCCGTAAAGTGTCCGCCTCGGCCGGTTCTCTCCGGTCGGCCCGAACGAGCGAAAATTCGGCCTCTTTCCCTGGAGGTCCGGAACATTTTGGCGAATATTTTCTAAGTGCCAACGGCTGCTCCGCCGTAAAGTGTCCGCCTCGGCTGGTTCCCCCGGTCGGCCAGAACAAGTGAAAATTCGGCCTCTTCCCCTGGAGGTCCGGCCAAGTTCGGCGAATATTTCCTAAGTGCCAACGGCTGCTCCGCCGTAAAGAGACCGACTCGGCTGGTTCCCGATGTCGGCCAGAACAAGTGAAAATTCGGCCTCTTCCCCTGGAGGTCAGTTGAAGTTTAACGAATATTTCCTAAGTGCCAACGGCTGCTCCGCCGTAAAGTGTCCGACTCGGCTGGTTCCCGATGTCGGCCAGAACAAGTGAATATTCGGCCTCTTCCCCTGGAGGTCCGGAACATTTTGGCAAATATTTCCTAAGTGCCAACGGCTGCTCCGCCGTAAAGAGTCCGACTCGGCTGGTTCCCGATGTCGGCCAGAACAAGTGAAAATTCGGCCTCTTCCCCTGGAAGTCCGGCCGAGTTCGGCGAATATTTCCTAAGTGCCAACGGCTGTTCCGCCGTAAAGAGTCCGACTCGGCTGGTTCCCGATGTCGGCCAGAACAAGTGAATATTCGGCCTCTTCCCCTGGAGGTCCGTTCAAGATTAACGAATATTTTCTAAGTGCCAACGGCTGCTCCGCCGTAAAGTGTCCGACTCGGCTGGTTCCCGATGTCGGCCAGAACAAGTGAAAATCCGGCCTCTTCCCCTGGAAGTCCGGCCAAGTTCGGCGAATATTTTCTAAGTGCCAACGGCTGCTCCGCCGTAAAGCGTCCGACTCGGCTGGTTCCCGATGTCGGCCAGAACAAGTGGAAATTCGGCCTCTTCCCCTGGAGGTCAGTTGAAGTTTAACGAATATTTCCTAAGTGCCAACGGCTGCTCCGCCGTAAAGTGTCCGACTCGGCTGGTTCCCGATGTCGGCCAGAACAAGTGAATATTCGGCCTCTTCCCCTGGAGGTCCGGAACATTTTGGCAAATATTTCCTAAGTGCCAACGGCTGCTCCGCCGTAAAGAGTCCGACTCGGCTGGTTCCCGATGTCGGCCAGAACAAGTGAAAATCCGGCCTCTTCCCCTGGAAGTCCGGCCGAGTTCGGCGAATATTTTCTAAGTGCCAACGGCTGCTCCGCCGTAAAGCGTCCGACTCGGCTGGTTCCCGATGTCGGCCAGAACAAGTGGAAATTCGGCCTCTTCCCCTGGAGGTCAGTTGAAGTTTAACGAATATTTTCTAAGTGCCAACGGCTGCTCCGCCGTAAAGCGTCCGACTCGGCTGGTTCCCGATGTCGGCCAGAACAAGTGAAAATTCGGCCTCTTCCCCTGGAAGTCCGGCCGAGTTAAGGCAAATATTTCCTAAGTGCCAACGGCTGCTCCGCCTTAAAGCGTCCGACTCGGCTGGTTCCCGATGTCGGCCAGAACAAGTGACAATTCGGCCTCTTCCCCTGGAGGTCCTTTCAAGTTTAACGAATATTTTCTAAGTGCCAACGGCTGCTCCGCCTTAAAGCGTCCGACTCGGCTGGTTCCCGATGTCGGCCAGAACAAGTGACAATTCGGCCTCTTCCCCTGGAGGTCCTTTCAAGTTTAACGAATATTTTCTAAGTGCCAACGGCTGCTCCGCCTTAAAGCGTCCGACTCGGCTGGTTCCCGATGTCGGCCAGAACAGGTGAAAATTCGGCCTCTTCCCCTGGAGGTCCGTTCAAGTTTGGGGAATATTTTCTAAGTGCCAACGGCTGCTCCGCCTTAAAGTGTCCGACTCGGCTGGTTCCCGATGTCGGGCAGAACAAGTGACAATTCGGCCTCTTCCCCTGGAAGTCCGGTCGAGTTTGGCGAATATTTTCTAAGTGCCAACGGCTGCTCCGCCGTAAAGCGTCCGACTCGGCTGGTTCCCGATGTCGGCCAGAACAAGTGAAAATTCGGCCTCTTCCCCTGGAGGTCCGTTCAAGATTAACGAATATTTTCTAAGTGCCAACGGCTCTTGCGCCGAAAAGCGTCCGCCTCGGCTGGTTCCCGATGTCGGCCAGAACAAGTGAAAATTCGGCCTCTTCCCCTGGAGGTCCGTTCAAGATTAACGAATATTTTCTAAGTGCCAACGGCTCTTGCGCCGAAAAGCGTCCGCCTCGGCTGGTTCCCGCGGTCGGACACAAAATGTGTCAATTCGGCCTCTCTGAGGTACCAGGGGTGGGCTTTATGTACTTGGTCCCCCCACTTAGTGTACTCATCACTTTACCCCCCTTTCGCAAAATATAGTCGGCACGTATGTGCAGAACTGTTTATTTTCATTTCAAAAATTGTCTGAGTGCCAGCGGAAGCTGTCACACGAACTGTCCGAGCTACCACGGTGCCCATCCCGGGCAGTGACGGCAAAAGGCCGATGTGTGTTTGATGGAAGTCTGAATAATTTCTAAGTGCCAACGGCTCAACCGCCGTAAAGTGTCCGCCTCGGCCGGTTCTCCCGGTCGGCCCGAACGAGCGAAAATTCGGCCTCTTTCCCTGGAGGTCCGGAACATTTTGGCGAATATTTTCTAAGTGCCAACGGCTGCTCCGCCGTAAAGTGTCCGCCTCGGCTGGTTCCCCCGGTCGGCCAGAACAAGTGAAAATTCGGCCTCTTCCCCTGGAGGTCCGGAACATTTTGGCGAATATTTCCTAAGTGCCAACGGCTGCTCCGCCGTAAAGTGTCCGCCTCGGCCGGTTCACCCAGTCGGCCAGAACAAGTGAAAATTTGGCCTCTTCCCCTGGAGGTCCGGAACATTTTGGCGAATATTTCCTAAGTGCCAACGGCTGCTCCGCCGTAAAGTGTCCGACTCGGCTGGTTCCCCCGGTCGGCCAGAACAAGTGAAAAATCGGCCTCTTCCCCTGGAAGTCCGGCCGAGTTAAGGCAAATATTTCCTAAGTGCCAACGGCTGCTCAGCCTTAAAGGGTCCGACTCGGCTGGTTCCCGATGTCGGCCAGAACAAGTGAAAATTCGGCCTCTTCCCCTGGAAGTCCGGCCGAGTTAAGGCAAATATTTCCTAAGTGCCAACGGCTGTTCCGCCGTAAAGGGTCCGACTCGGCTGGTTCCCGATGTCGGCCAGAACAAGTGAAAAATCGGCCTCTTCCCCTGGAAGTCCGGCCGAGTTCGGCGAATATTTCCTAAGTGCCAACGGCTGTTCCGCCGTAAAGAGTCCGACTCGGCTGGTTCCCGATGTCGGCCAGAACAAGTGAAAATCCGGCCTCTTCCCCTGGAAGTCCGGCCGAGTTAAGGCAAATATTTCCTAAGTGCCAACGGCTGCTCAGCCTTAAAGGGCCCGACTCGGCTGGTTCCCGATGTCGGCCAGAACAAGTGAAAATTCGGCCTCTTCCCCTGGAAGTCCGGCCGAGTTAAGGCAAATATTTCCTAAGTGCCAACGGCTGTTCCGCCGTAAAGGGTCCGACTCGGCTGGTTCCCGATGTCGGCCAGAACAAGTGAAAAATCGGCCTCTTCCCCTGGAAGTCCGGCCGAGTTCGGCGAATATTTCCTAAGTGCCAACGGCTGTTCCGCCGTAAAGAGTCCGACTCGGCTGGTTCCCGATGTCGGCCAGAACAAGTGAAAATCCGGCCTCTTCCCCTGGAAGTCCGGCCGAGTTAAGGCAAATATTTCCTAAGTGCCAACGGCTGCTCAGCCTTAAAGGGCCCGACTCGGCTGGTTCCCGATGTCGGCCAGAACAAGTGACAATTCGGCCTCTTCCCCTGGAAGTCCGGCCGAGTTAAGGCAAATATTTCCTAAGTGCCAACGGCTGTTCCGCCGTAAAGGGTCCGACTCGGCTGGTTCCCGATGTCGGCCAGAACAAGTGAAAAATCGGCCTCTTCCCCTGGAAGTCCGGCCGAGTTCGGCGAATATTTCCCAAGTGCCAACGGCTGTTCCGCCGTAAAGAGTCCGACTCGGCTGGTTCCCGATGTCGGCCAGAACTAGTGAAAATCCGGCCTCTTCCCCTGGAAGTCCGGCCGAGTTAAGGCGAATATTTCCTAAGTGCCAACGGCTGCTCAGCCTTAAAGTGTCCGACTCGGCTGGTTCCCGATGTCGGCCAGAACAAGTGAAAAATCGGCCTCTTCCCCTGGAAGTCCGGCCGAGTTCGGCGAATATTTCCTAAGTGCCAACGGCTGTTCCGCCGTAAAGAGTCCGACTCGGCTGGTTCCCGATGTCGGCCAGAACAAGTGAAAATCCGGCCTCTTCCCCTGGAAGTCCGGCCGAGTTAAGGCAAATATTTCCTAAGTGCCAACGGCTGCTCAGCCTTAAAGTGTCCGACTCGGCTGGTTCCCGATGTCGGCCAGAACAAGTGAAAATCCGGCCTCTTCCCCTGGAAGTCCGGCCGAGTTAAGGCAAATATTTCCTAAGTGCCAACGGCTGTTCCGCCGTAAAGAGTCCGACTCGGCTGGTTCCCGATGTCGGCCAGAACTAGTGAAAATCCGGCCTCTTCCCCTGGAAGTCCGGCCGAGTTAAGGCGAATATTTCCTAAGTGCCAACGGCTGCTCAGCCTTAAAGTGTCCGACTCGGCTGGTTCCCGATGTCGGCCAGAACAAGTGAATATTCGGCCTCTTCCCCTGGAGGTCCGTTCAAGATTAACGAATATTTTCTAAGTGCCAACGGCTGCTCCGCCGTAAAGTGTCCGACTCGGCTGGTTCCCGATGTCGGCCAGAACAAGTGAAAATCCGGCCTCTTCCCCTGGAAGTCCGGCCAAGTTCGGCGAATATTTTCTAAGTGCCAACGGCTGCTCCGCCGTAAAGCGTCCGACTCGGCTGGTTCCCGATGTCGGCCAGAACAAGTGGAAATTCGGCCTCTTCCCCTGGAGGTCAGTTGAAGTTTAACGAATATTTCCTAAGTGCCAACGGCTGCTCCGCCGTAAAGTGTCCGACTCGGCTGGTTCCCGATGTCGGCCAGAACAAGTGAATATTCGGCCTCTTCCCCTGGAGGTCCGGAACATTTTGGCAAATATTTCCTAAGTGCCAACGGCTGCTCCGCCGTAAAGAGTCCGACTCGGCTGGTTCCCGATGTCGGCCAGAACAAGTGAAAATTCGGCCTCTTCCCCTGGAAGTCCGGCCGAGTTCGGCGAATATTTCCTAAGTGCCAACGGCTGTTCCGCCGTAAAGAGTCCGACTCGGCTGGTTCCCGATGTCGGCCAGAACAAGTGAAAATCCGGCCTCTTCCCCTGGAAGTCCGGCCGAGTTAAGGCAAATATTTCCTAAGTGCCAACGGCTGCTCAGCCTTAAAGTGTCCGACTCGGCTGGTTCCCGAT
Source organism: Syngnathus scovelli (assembly GCF_024217435.2). Taxonomy (NCBI): domain Eukaryota; kingdom Metazoa; phylum Chordata; class Actinopteri; order Syngnathiformes; family Syngnathidae; genus Syngnathus; species Syngnathus scovelli. Next base: position 40,231 of record NW_026061196.1, read on the forward strand.
GTCGGCCAGAACAAGTGAAAATCCGGCCTCTTCCCCTGGAAGTCCGGCCGAGTTAAGGCGAATATTTCCTAAGTGCCAACGGCTGCTCAGCCTTAAAGGGTCCGACTCGGCTGGTTCCCGATGTCGGCCAGAACAAGTGAAAATCCGGCCTCTTCCCCTGGAAGTCCGGAACATTTTGGCAAATATTTTCTAAGTGCTAACGGCTGTTGCGCCGTAACGTGTCCGACCCGGCTGGTTCTCCCGGTCGGCCCGAACGAGCGAAAATTCGGCCTCTTCCCCTGGAGGTCCGGAACATTTTGGCGAATATTTCCTAAGTGCCAACGGCTGCTCCGCCGTAAAGGGTCCCACTCGGCTGGTTCCCGATGTCGGCCAGAACAAGTGAAAATTCGGCCTCTTCCCCTGGAAGTGCGGCCAAGTTAAGGCAAATATTTCCTAAGTGCCAACGGCTGTTCCGCCGTAAAGGGTACGACTCGGCTGGTTCCCGATGTCGGCCAGAACAAGTGAAAATTCGGCCTCTTCCCCTGGAGGTCAGTTGAAGTTTAACGAATATTTTCTAAGTGCCAACGGCTGCTCCGCCGTAAAGCGTCCGACTCGGCTGGTTCCCGATGTCGGCCAGAACAAGTGAAAATTCGGCCTCTTCCCCTGGAGGTCCGTTCAAGATTAACGAATATTTTCTAAGTGCCAACGGCTGTTCCGCCGTAAAGCGTCCGACTCGGCTGGTTCCCGATGTCGGCCAGAACAAGTGAAAATTCGGCCTCTTCCCCTGGAGGTCAGTTGAAGTTTAACGAATATTTTCTAAGTGCCAACGGCTGCTCCGCCGTAAAGCGTCCGACTCGGCTGGTTCCCGATGTCGGCCAGAACAAGTGAATATTCGGCCTCTTCCCCTGGAAGTCCGGCCGAGTTCGGCGAATATTTCCTAAGTGCCAACGGCTGTTCCGCCGTAAAGAGTCCGACTCGGCTGGTTCCCGATGTCGGCCAGAACAAGTGAAAATCCGGCCTCTTCCCCTGGAAGTCCGGCCGAGTTCGGCGAATATTTCCTAAGTGCCAACGGCTGCTCAGCCTTAAAGTGTCCGACTCGGCTGGTTCCCGATGTCGGGCAGAACAAGTGACAATTCGGCCTCTTCCCCTGGAAGTCCGGCCGAGTTTGGCGAATATTTTCTAAGTGCCAACGGCTGCTCCGCCGTAAATCGTCCGACTCGGCTGGTTCCCGATGTCGGCCAGAAAAAGTGACAATTCGGCCTCTTCCCCTGGAGGTCCTTTGAAGTTTAGCGAATATTTTCTAAGTGCCAACGGCTCTTGCGCCGAAAAGCGTCCGCCTCGGCTGGTTCCCGCGGTCGGCCGTAATAGGCGAAAATTCGGCCTCTTCCCCTGGAGCGACCTCCAAATTTGGGCGAAATTTTTTCTAAGTGCCTAAAGGTACCAGGGGTTTGGGTACCAGGGGTGCATTACCAACTGGTCTTTTGTCAACCCATGTACTTTTTCTAGAGTACATGGGTTGGTCCCCCCACTTAGTGTACTCATCACTTTACCCCCCTTTCGCAAAATATAGTCAGAACGAGCATGGGGGACGCAATTGTTTTCCATGCAAATCAATTGGGCCTGGTCCGAGCGCTGGTAACGGCCGCCAGCAAGCGTCCCCTGCTCGGATAGCAGAACTGAAGAAGGCACGGCACTTCCAGAGAGAGAGAAAATTTTCTAAGTGCCACATTTCTCAAAAATTTTCAAAGTGCCACATCTCTCAAAAAATTTCTAAGTGCCACATCTCTCAAAAAATTTCTAAGTGCCACATCTCTCAAAAACTTTCAAAGTGCCACATCTCTCAAAAACTTTCAAAGTGCCACATCTCTGAAAAACTTTCTAAGTGCCACGTCTCTGAAAAATTTTCTAAGTGCCACAGCACGGCTGTGAAATATTCAAAGTCCTACAGGCATTGGCAGAATGCGCGGACGGCCGTCTGCTCCCGGCGGCCGCCGCGAAGCTACTACCCCCTCCCGGGGACGGCTGTCTGCTCCCGGCAGCCGTCCTTACCCCCCTCCCCCGTTTGCACCGCCTGAAGTTAGACCCGCCTTGGTAGGGCCCCCACCGGCCCCGGCTCGCCGGCGTTGGGTGGACGGTTCCTGCCCACTTGCGGGTCCCGGTCGCTTGGCAACCGACCGGGGAGGACCAGCCGCCTCCTTAAACACAGGCTGGAAGGGAAATCCGGTCAAGCTACGGAGGACCGGCCGCCTCCATAAACTCAGGCCGGAAGGGAAATCCAATCAAGCTACGGAGGACCGGCCGCCTCCTTAAACACAGGCCGGAAGGGAAATCCAATCAAGCTACGGAGGACCGGCCGCCTCCATAAACTCAGGCCGGAAGGGAAATCCGATCAAGTTACGGAGGACCGGTCGCCTCCCTAAACACAGGCCGGGCAAAAATCCACGAATGGCCCGTCAAGGGTAGAAGGTCATCCAAGGAAGGAGGTACCGGCCGCCTCCTTAAACACAGGCCGGGCAAAAATCTGCGAATGGCCCGTCAAGGGTAGTAGGTCATCCAAGAAAGGGGGTACCGGCCGCCTCTATTAACAGGCCGGGCAAAAATCTGCGAATGGGCCCGTCAAGGGTAGTGGGTCATCCAAGGAAGGAGGTACCGGCCGCCTCCTTAAACACAGGCCGGGCAAAAATCTGCGAATGGCCCGTCAAGGGTAGTAGGTCATCCAAGAAAGGGGGTACCGGCCGCCTCTATTAACAGGCCGGGCAAAAATCTGCGAATGGGCCCGTCAAGGGTAGTGGGTCATCCAAGGAAGGAGGTACCGGCCGCCTCCTTAAACACAGGCCGGGCAAAAATCTGCGAATGGCCCGTCAAGGGTAGAAGGTCATCCAAGGAGGGAGGTACCGGCCGCCTCCTTAAACACAGGCCGGGCAAAAATCTGCGAACGGCCCTTTAAGGGTTCTGTCTCATCCAAGAAAGGGGTACCGGCCGCCTCAGAGGCCGGAGCGAAGGGGGCGAAAGGCTGTCGATGGGGAAGGATCGGGGCCACGGCTAATCTAGCGATGCCCGCGTCGGGCGGTCACTCCGACGAATGAGCGGGGCCGAATCCGGCGCGAGGCGGCCTTCAGGCACGTGGTTCGAGACGACCTCACCCGGCTCTAGCCCGGAGGATCGGAGGCAACGGCCGTCTCCTTAAGCTAAGGCCGGACGAAAATCTGCGGATGCGGTCCATCCAAGGCAGACGGAGGTACCGGCCGCCTCGGTAAATAAAGCCCGGGCAAAAATCTGCGAACGGCCCGTCAAGGGTTCTGGCTCATCCAAGAAAGGGGTACCGGCCGCCTCAGAGGCCGGAGCGAAGGGGGCGAAAGGCTGTCGATGGGGAAGGATCGGGGCCACGGCTAATCTAGCGATGCCCGCGTCGGGCGGTCACTCCGACGAATGAGCGGGGCCGAATCCGGCGCGAGGCGGCCTTCAGGCACGTGGTTCGAGACGACCTCACCCGGCTCTAGCCCGGAGGATCGGAGGCAACGGCCGTCTCCTTAAGCTAAGGCCGGACGAAAATCTGCGGATGCGGTCCATCCAAGGCAGACGGAGGTACCGGCCGCCTCGGTAAACAAAGCCCGGGCAAAAATCTGCGAACGGCCCGTCAAGGGTTCTGGCTCATCCAAGAAAGGGGTACCGGCCGCCTCAGAGGCCGGAGCGAAGGGGGCGAAAGGCTGTCGATGGGGAAGGATCGGGGCCACGGCTAATCTAGCGATGCCCGCGTCGGGCGGTCACTCCGACGAATGAGCGGGGCCGAATCCGGTGTAGGCGGCCTTCAGGCACGTGGTTCGAGACGACCTCACCCGGCTCTAGCCCGGAGGATCGGAGGCAACGGCCGTCTCCTTAAGCTAAGGCCGGACGAAAATCTGCGGATGCGGTCCATCCAAGGCAGACGGAGGTACCGGCCGCCTCGGTAAACAGAGGCCGGGCAAAAATCTGCGAACGGCCCGTCAAGGGTTCTGTCTCATCCAAGAAAGGGGTACCGGCCGCCTCAGAGGCCGGAGCGAAGGGGGCGAAAGGCTGTCGATGGGGAAGGATCGGGGCCACGGCTAATCTAGCGATGCCCGCGTCGGGCGGTCACTCCGACGAATGAGCGGGGCCGAATCCGGCGCGAGGCGGCCTTCAGGCACGTGGTTCGAGACGACCTCACCCGGCTCTAGCCCGGAGGATCGGAGGCAACGGCCGTCTCCTTAAGCTAAGGCCGGACGAAAATCTGCGGATGCGGTCCATCCAAGGCAGACGGAGGTACCGGCCGCCTCGGTAAACAGAGGCCGGGCAAAAATCTGCGAATGGTCCGTCAAGGATTCTGTCTCATCCAAGAAAGGGGGTACCGGCCGCCTTACTAACAGGCCGGAGTACAGGGGGCGAAAGGCTGTCGATGGGGAAGGATCGGGGCCACGGCTAATCTAGCGATGCCCGCGTCGGGCGGTCACTCCGACGAATGAGCGGGGCCGAATCCGGCGCGAGGCGGCCTTCAGGCACGTGGTTCGAGACGACCTCACCCGGCTCTAGCCCGGAGCGAAAAACACTCTTATAACCTGACCGACATGCGCCCATGACCCGCCTTGGTAGGGCCCCCACCGGCCCCGGCTACCGCCGGCGTTGGGTGGACGGTTCCTCCCCACTTGCGGGTCGCACTCCAGCGCTACGGCCGCCGCGCGAGCGCGCGCCCCGCGCCGCCCGCGCAGGCCTAGCGCGAACCGTACGGCAGCGAAACCGAGACGCCCCGGCTCAACCTCACCCAGAGGCCATCCACGG